>NC_041384.1:186266279-186332394 GCF_002162155.2 Triticum dicoccoides | reverse complement strand
AGCGGGTAAGAGAGAGGTTACACCGCTGCATAGAGGGGGGGGGGGAAGAGTTGGTGATGATGGCGGTGAAGTTGTTGGTGAAGATTGCGGTGATGATGATGGCCCCCGGTGGCACTCCGGTGCCACCGGAAGCGAGGGGGAGAGCTCCCTCCTTCTTCTTCTCCTTCCTTGACCTCCTCCCTAGATGGGAGAAGGGTTTCCCCTCTGGTCCATGGCCTCCATGGCGTGGGAGGGGCGAGAGACCCTCCGAGATTGGATATGTCTCTCTGTCTCTCTGTTTCTGCGTTCTCAGATTCTACCCTTTCACCATTTCTTATATTCCCGGAGATCCATAACTCTGATTGGGCTGAAATTTTAACACGATCTCTATACGGATATTAGCTTTCTTTCGGCGAAAGAAGGGCATCAACCGCCTTACGGGGTGTCCACGAGGGTCAGGGGCGCGCCCCTGCCTCGTGGGCCCCTCGAGCATCGTCTTGCGTTGATTTCACTTCCCCGAAATCATATATTTTCCAAAAAAAATCTCCATCAGTTTTTATCCCGTTTGGACTCTGTTTGATATGGATATTCTGCGAAACAAAAAACATGCAATAAACAAGAACTGACACTGGGCACTAGATCAATATGTTAGTCCCAAAAATAGTATAAAAAGTTGCCAAAAGTATATGAAAGTTGTAGAATATTGGTATGGAACAATCAAAAATTATAGATACGATGGAGACGTATCAGATGCTCCTTCTTGATTTCTACCTCCGCAGCCTTTAGCATTGCGAAGAGCTCGGGAATCGTCTTATCCATCCCTTGCATGTTATAGTTCATCACGAAGCTTTTGTAGCTTGGTGGCAGTGATTGAAGAATTCTGCCAATGACGCTATCATCCAGAAGATTAACTCCCAGTTGAATCAAGTGATTGCAGTACCCAGACATCTTGAGTATATGCCCACTTATTGGAGAATTCTCCTCCATCTTGCAGCTATAGAACTTATTGGAGACTTCATATCTCTCAATCAGGGCATTTTCTTGAAATATTAACTTCAACTCCTGGAACATCTCATATGCTCCATGACGTTCAAAACGTTGTTGAAGTCCCGGTTCTAAGCCGTAAAGCATGGCACACTGAACTATTGAGTAGTCATCAGCTTTGCTCCGCCAGACGTTCATAACATCTGGTGTTGCTCCTGCCGCAGGTTTGGCACCTAGCGGTGCTTCCAGGATGTAATTCTTCTGTGCAGCAATGAGGATAATCCTCAAGTTACGGACCCAGTCCGTGTAATTGCTACCATCATCTTCCAACTTTGCTTTCTCAAGGAACACATTAAAATTCAACGGAACAACAACACGGGCCATCTATCTACAATCAACATAGACAAGCAAGATACTATCAGGTACTAAGTTTATGATAAATTTAAGTTCAATTAATCATATTACTTAAGAACTCCCACTTAGATAGACATCTCTCTAATCCTCTAAGTGATCACATGATCCATATCAACTAAACCATAACCGACCATCACGTGAAATGGAGTAGCTTTCAATGGTGAACAGCTATATGATTCACGCTCGACCTTTCGGTCTCAGAGTTCTGAGGCCATATCTATATATGCTAGGCTCGTCAAGTTTAACCTGAGTATTCTGCGTGTGCAAAATTGTCTTGCACCCGTTGTAGATGGACGCAGAGCTTATCACACCCGATCATCACGTGGTGTCTGGGCACGACGAACTTTGGCAATGGTGCATACTCAGGGAGAACACTTTTATCTTGAAATTTAGTGAGAGATCATCTTATAATGCTACCGTCAATCAAAGCAAGATAAGATGCATAAAAGATAAACATCACATGCAATCAATATAAGTGATATGATATGGCCATCATCATCTTGTGCTTGTGATCTCCATCTCCGAAGCACCGTCATGATCACCATCGTCATCGCGCGACACCTTGATCTCCATCGTAGCATCGTTGTTGTCTCACCAATCTTATGCTTCTACGACTATCGCTACCGCTTAGTGATAAAGTAAAGCATTACAGGGCGATTGCATTGCATACAATAAAGCGACAACCATATGGCTCCTACTAGTTGTTGATAACTTGGTTACAAAACATGATCATATCATACAATAAAATTTAGCATCATGCTTTGACCATATCACATCACAACATGCCCTGTAAAAACAAGTTAGACGTTCTCTACTTTGTTGTTGCAAGTTTTACGTGGCTGCTATGGGCTGAGCAAGAACCGTTCTTACCTATGCATCAAAACCACAACGATAGTTTGTCAAGTTGGTGATGTTTTAACCTTCGCAAGGACCGGGCATAGCCACACTCGGTTCAACTAAAGTTGGAGAAACTGTCACCCGCCAGGCACCTGTGTGAAAGCACGTCGGTAGAACCAGTCTCGCATAAGCGTACGCGTAATGTCGGTCCGGGCTGCTTCATCCAACAATACCGCCGAACCAAAGTATGACATGCTGGTAAGCAGTATGACTTATATCGCCCACAACTCACTTGTGTTCTACTCGTGCATATGACATCTACGCATAAAACCAGGCTCGGATGCCACTGTTGGGGAACGTAGTAATTTCAAAAAAAATTCCTACGCACATGCAAGATCATGGTGATGCATAGCAATGAGAGGGGAGAGTGTTGTCCATGTACCCTCGTAGACCGAAAGCGGAAGCGTTAGCACAACGCGGTTGATGTAGTCGTACGTCTTCACGATCCAACCGATCAAGTACCGAATGCACATCACCTCCGAGTTCAGCACACGTTCAGCCCGATGATGTCCCTCGAACTCAGATCTAGCCGAGTGTTAAGGGAGAGTTTCGTCAGCATGACGGCGTGGTGACGATGATGATGTTCTACCAACGCAGGGCTTCGCCTAAGCACCGCTACAGTATTATCGAGGTGGACTATGATGGAGGGGGGCACTGCACACGGCTAAAAGATCAAATCAATTGTTGTGTCTATGGGGTGCCCCCCTGCCCCCGTATATAAAGGAACAAGGGGGAGGTGCGGCCGGCCAGGAGGAGGCGCGCTAGGAGGAGTCCTACTCCCACCGGGAGTAGGGGTGGGAGTAGGACTCCCTCCCTTCCTTGTTGGATTAGGAGAAGGGGGGAAAGAGGAGGGAGAGAGGAAGGAAAGGGGGGCGCCGCCCCCCTCTCCTTGTCCTATTCGGACTAGAGGGGGAGGGGTGCGCGGCCCTGCCCTAGCCGCCTCTCCTCTTCTCCACTAAGGCCCACTACGGCTCATTAAGCCCCCGGGGGGTTCCGGTAACCCCTCGGTACTCCGATAAAATCCCGATTTCACCCGGAACATTTCTGATATCCAAATATAGGGTTCCAATATATCAATCTTCATGTCTCGACCATTTCGAGACTCCTCGTCATGTCCGTGATCACATCCGGGACTCCGAACAACCTTCGGTACATCAAAACTCATAAACTCATAATATAACTGTCATCAAAACTTTAAGCGTGCGGACCCTACGGTTTCGAGAACTATGTAGACATGACCGAGACACGTCTCCGGTTAATAACCAATAGCGGAACCTGAATGCTCATATTGTCTCCCACATATTCTACAAAGATATTTATTGGTCATACCGCATAACAACATACGTTGTTCCCTTTGTCATCGGTATGTTACTTGCCCGAGATTCGATCATCGGTATCTCAATACCTAGTTCAATCTCATTACCGGCAAGTCTCTTTACTCGTTCCGTAATACATCATCCCGCAACTAACTCATTACTTGCAATGCTTGCAAGGCTTAAGTGATGTGCATTACCGAGTGGGCCCTGAGATACCTCTCCGACAATCGAAGTGACAAATCCTAATCTCAAAATACGCCAACCCAACAAGTACCTTCAGAGACACCTGTAGAGCACCTTTATAATCACCCAGTTACGTTGTGACGTTTGGTAGCACACAAAGTGTTCCTCCGGTAAACGGGAGTTGCATAATCTCATAGTCATAGGAACATGTATAAGTCATGAAGAAAGCAATAGCAACATACTAAACGATCGAGTGCTAAGCTAACGGAATGGGTCAAGTCAATCACATCATTCTCCTAATGATGTGATCCCGTTAATCAAATGACAACTCATGTCTATGGCTAGGCAACATAACCATCTTTGATCAACGAGCTAGTCAAGTAGAGGCATACTAGTGACACTCTGTTTGTCTATGTATTCACACAAGTATTATGTTTCCGGTTAATACAATTCTAGCATGAATAATAAACATTTATCATGATATAAGGAAATAAATAATAACTTTATTATTGCCTCTAGGGCATATTTCCTTCACACCAGAAGGCATCTAAACATTAGGGATAGTTACTTTGACTCTTATAACATGACCCAAGTTGGCTAGGCAGCTGGAACATTTGGTCCCAGCTGACCTGGTCAATTTGGGCCATGCATCAGAGATCCAATGATCCACATGTATTTTTTCTATTTGTGCACCTAGAGGGTGATTGCATTGTAGTCTCCTACACAATTTTTTGGAGCCCTTATAAATACCCAAATGATATGTGTTACAAGTCAGATGCGTGGTACTTTGGCCCTGACGTTTTTCGACAACAATTATAGTCAGGCTAGGATGGAAAATGAGTGGATGAAAAGATAATTTGTTATCCGCGGAAGGGAAGAAAATCTTACTGAAATCAGTTGTACAAGCTATCCCAACTTATTCCATGTCTGTCTTTAAAATCCCTAAAAAATTGCCAAGGAATCATTGGCGCGATGTCGCAATTTTGGTGGGGCGGCGATGAAAATCAGAAGAGAATGCATTGGATGGCGTGTGGAAGATGTGTATGTCAAAATACCAAGGAGGAATGGGCTTCTGAGATATACATTGCTTCAACCTAGCTTTCTTAACCAAACAAGTGTGGCGTTTGCTTGATAATCCTAATTCCCTATGTGCCACATCTTGAGAACTAAATATTTTCTGAATGGGCTTAATAAATGCAAGTCTAAAAATAGATTATTCCTTTACTTGGCAAAGATTATGGCAGGAGTTGATTCTCTCAAACATGGTTATATTTGGAGAGTTGGAAATAGACAAAATATTAATTTTTGTTGAGATGCATGGATCCCGAACTATGCAAATAGGAAAATTATTACTCCTAGAAGAGAGCATCTTCTGTCAAAAGTTGCTGATCTTATCGATCCAGTCACCAATTTTTGGGATGAAGATTTAGTAAGACAGATGTTGTGTCCAACTGATAGTCAAAGGGTGCTCGCGATTTCCCTCCCTATGCATAATATAAAAGATTTCATTGCTTGGAGCTATACAAAGAATGGATTGTTCATGGTTCGTTTGGCTTATTTGAAGAATTGAACAAACAACATGGGATGAAATTGCAACATA
The DNA here is from genome assembly GCF_002162155.2 of Triticum dicoccoides. Classification (NCBI taxonomy): domain Eukaryota; kingdom Viridiplantae; phylum Streptophyta; class Magnoliopsida; order Poales; family Poaceae; genus Triticum; species Triticum dicoccoides. Next base: position 186,327,021 of record NC_041384.1, on the reverse strand, counting down.
CAAATGGTATTGATAGAAAAAATGTCAATCCTATTTGGAGTAAGATTTGGAAATTATCTTGTCCGGCAAAGGTGAAAATTTTCATTTGGCATACTTTGCACGGAACCCTCCTGTGTTGTGTTACACTTACTAATAGTCATATGAAAGTTTCACCCATTTTCCCATCATGTTTCAATGGGCCAGAAGATACAAAACACATGTTGTTTCTGTGTCAGAAGGCGACAGAGGTTTGGGAGAAGCTGGGATTGCATGAGGCCATTAGTAAAGCTTATGCTATCGATCGTGCGGGAGAGGCAGTTCTTGAGTTCTCACTTCTTATGCTAGAGCAAGAACTATCTATAGTGGGCATCCAATATGTACATGAATTGATTGCTATAACAGCTTGGTATTTATGGTGGGACGGACATACGCTAGTTCATCAGGGAAAGTCTCAAGATGCACACCAAACTTTGATGGGGGGCCGTGCTATACTGGCAAACTATGTTATTGTTAATGCACACTCCTCAAGGGCAACAAATAGAATAGAGGGATGGACAAGACCTCCTATGGGTTTTGTGAAATTGAATGTCGATGCTTCTTTTGATAAGGACATGCTTAGAGGCACAATTGGGGTTGTCCTTAGGGATGACAAAGGAAGGTTCATTGTTGGCGGGAATTGGAAGATGGATTGGTGTGCAGATGTCTTAACAACAAAAGCGTTGGCTCTAAGACTTAGCTTATTACTTGCATAGAAGGTGGGATGCAATCGTCTTGTTGTTAACTCCGACAATATGAAAGTAATTGACACAATGAAGAACGGAGGACATTTAGCGGGAGCGGGTTAGCTAAATTTTCTGTGAAAAGGGATTGGTTTGAGGAACCTATGAATGATATTGTAACTTCTCTTATTGACGATGCAACCGTTATTTTCAATAAATAAAGCGGATGTTTGATACGTCTCTGTCATATCTATAATTTTTTATTGTTCCATGCCAATATTATACAACTTTCACATAGTTTTGGCAACTTTTTATACTATTTTTGAGACTAACATAATGATCCAGTGCCCAGTGCCAGTTCATGTTTGTTGCATGTTTTTTTGTTTCGTAGAAAATCCATATCAAACGGAGTCTAAATGGGACAAAAACTGACGGAGAGTTTTTTTTGGAATATATGTGATTTTTGGGAAGAAGAATCAATGCGAGACGATGCCCGAGGGGGCCACGTGGCAGGGGGGCGCAACCCAGGGGGTCAGGCACGCCCTGGGCCCTCGTGGCCACCCCATAAGGCGGTTGGTGCCACTCTTTTGCCACAAGAAAGCTAATACCCGGATAAAAATCGTGTCCAAATTTCAGCCCAATCGGAGTTACGGATCTCCGGAAATTTAAGAAACGGTGAAAGGGCGGAATCAGGGAACGCAGAAATAGAGATAGACAGAGAGACAGATCCAATCTCGGAGGGGCTCTCGCCCCTCCCATGCCATGGAGGCCATGGACCAGAGGGGAAACTCTTCTCCCGTCTAGGAAGAAGGTCAAGGAAGAAGAAGAAGAAGAAGGGGGGCTCTCTCCCCCTCTCTCCCGGTGGCGCCAGAACGCCGTCGGGGCCATCATCGTCACCGCAATCTACACCAACACCTCCGTCATATTCACCAACATCTTCATCACCTTCGCCCATCTATCTACAACGGTCCACTCTCCTGCAACCCGTTGTACCCTCTACTTGAACATGGTGCTTTATGCTTCATATTATTATCCAATGATGTGTTGCCATCCTATGATGTCTGAGTAGATTTTTGTTGTCCTATTGGTCATTGGTGAATTGCTATGATTGGTTTAATTTTTTTGGTTATGTTGCTATCCTTTGGTGCCCATCATATGAGCGCGCGCATGGATCACACCATAGGGTTAGTTGTATGTTGATAGGACTATGTATTGGAGGGCAAGAGTGACAGAAGCTTCAACCTAGCACAGAAATTGATGCATACGGGATTGAAGGGGGATCAATATATCTTAATGCTATGGTTGGGTTTTACCTTAATGAACGTTAGTAGTTGCGGATGCTTGCTAATAGTTCCAATCATAAGCATAGAATTCCAAGTCAGGGATGACATGCTAGCAGTGGCCTCTCCCACATAAAACTTGCTATCGGTCTAGTAACATAGTCAATTGCTTAGGGACAATTTCGCAACTCCTACCACCACTTTTCCACACTCGCTATACTAACTTTATTGCTTCTTTACCTAAAACAACCCTAGTTTTTATTTACGTGCTCTTTATATTCTTGCAAACCTATCCCATTACACCTACAAAGTACTTCTAGTTTTATACTTGTTCTAGGTAAAGCGAACATCAAGTGTGCGTAGAGTTGTATCGGTGGTCGATAAAACTTGAGGGAATATTTGTTCTACCTTTAGCTCCTCGTTGGGTTCAACACTCTTACTTATCGAAACAGGCTACAATTGATCCCCTGTATTTGTGGGTTATCAAGACCTTTTTCTGGCGCCGTTGCCGGGGAGCAATAGCGTGGGGTGAATATTCTCGTGTGTGCTTGTTTGCTTTATCATTAAGTAGTTTTTATTTTGTGCTCTTGTTTTCTATCTTTAGTTACGGGTAGGAACGCAAAATACCAAAAAATATAGTTGTACCTACTACACCAATGGTCGAAGAACCACTCAAAATCTATCACACTACTAAAGCTTTTTACTTGGATCATCTTCGACCCTATGTGCTCGGGCTGAAACCCCAACTAGCTTAGTTGAGGGCAAATCTTTAGATGAGCATGCTTGTTATGTGCGACACCGCATATTTGAAAAGGGAAACTTTTACTGGATCAAATTCATCGTTTGCAGTGCTATGCTTGGAATTTATGTGAAATATATGATTGTACTTGTTGTTCTAAAGACCCTAAGAAACACCTTCCTTACTGATACGTCTCCGTCGTATCTACTTTTCCAAACACTTTTGCCCTTGTTTTGGACTCTAACTTGCATGATTTGAATGGAACTAACCCGGACTGACGCTGTTTTCAGCAGAATTGCCATGGTGTTATTTTTGTGCAGAAATAAAAGTTCTCGGAATGACCTAAAAATCAACGGAGATTATTTTTGGAATATATAAAAAATACTGGAAGAAGAATCCATGTCAGGGTGCCCACACCGTGTCCACGAGGGTGGGGGCGCGCCCCCTGCCTCGTGGGCCCCCTGATGCTCCACCGACATCCACCTTGACTCCATATATTCACTTTCGGGGAGAAAAAAATCAGAGAGAAGGATTCATTGTGTTTTACGATACGGAGCCATCGCCAAGCCCTAAACTCTCTCGGGAGGGCTGATCTGGAGTCCGTTCGGGGCTCCGGAGAGGAATTCATCGCCATCGTCATCATCAACCTTCCTCCATCACCAATTTCATGATGTTCACCGCCGTGCGTGAGTAATTCCATCATAGGCTTGCTGGACGGTAATGGGTTGGATGAGATTTATCATGTAATCGAGTTAGTTTTGTTAGGGTTTGATCCCTAGTATCCACTATGTTCTGAGATTGATGTTGCTATGACTTTGCTATGCTTAATGCTTGTCACTAGGGCCCGAGTGCCATGATTTCAGATCTGAACCTATTATGTTTTCATGAATATATGAGAGTTCTTGATCCTATCTTGCAAGTATATAGTCACCTATTATGTGTTATGATCCGTTAACCCAGAAGTGACAATAATCGGGACCATTACCGGTGATGATCGTAGTTTGAGGAGTTCATGTATTCACTATGTGTTAATGCTTTGGTTCGGTACTCTGTTAAAAGGAGGCCTTAATATCCCTTCGTTTCGAATAGGACCCCGCTGCCACGGGAGGGTAGGACAAAAGATTTCATGCAAGTTCTTTTCCATAAGCACGTATGACTATATTCGGAAGACATGCCTACATTACATTGATGAACTGGAGCTAGTTCTGTGTAACCCTATGTTATAACTGTTGCATGATTGATCGCATCCGACATAACTCTCCATCACCGATCCAATGCCTACGAGCTTGTCATATATTGTTCTTCGCTTATTTACTTTTCCGTTGCTACTGTTACAATCACTATAAAACCCAAAAATATTACTTTTTCTACCATTACCACTACTATCATATTACTTTGCTACTAAATACCTTGCTGTAGATATTAAGTTTCCAGGTGTGGTTGAATTGACAACTCAGCTGCTAATACTTGAGAATATTCTTTGGCTCCCCTTTTGTCGAATCAATAAATTTGGGTTGAATACTCTACCCACGAAAACTGTTGCGATCCCCTATACTTGTGGGTTATCACTTACCAATGTGGGCTTAGTGATAATGGAATCATATCTTCATATGCTGAGGGTGTTTATAATTACTATGATGTTCAACAAATTAAAGAATTTGTTGCTTTTAGAGGTACGTGTGAAATTGCTTCTTTTATTGAAGAGTGTGATACTACTCTCTACAAATCTAAAAATTTGGCCATACTTAAATATTTATATGATAATTATGCTTCTAATCCTTATATTAAACCATATATTGAGGACTCTTCCGTTGTCCAAGAAGAGACTAATATTTTGCAGGAGTCTATGGAAGAAGAAATTAATGACATTGTGAGCTCATTGGATGAAAAAGATGAGGAGGAGAGAAAAGAACAAAAGGAGGAAGAGCGGATTGATCACCCATTCCCACCATCTAATGAGAGTAACTCTTTATCCCATACATTGTTTAATTTCCCTTCGAATCTACCAAAGGATGAATGCTATGATGATTGTTATGATCCCGTTGATTCTTTTGAAATATCCCTTTTGAATGATGCTTGCTATGCTTGTGGCCAAGATGCCAATATGAATTATGCTTATGGAGATGAACTCGCTATAGTTCCTTATGTTAAACATGAAATTGTTGCTATTGCACCCACGCATGATAGTCCTATTATCTTTTTGAATTCTCCCGACTACAGTATATCAGAGAAGTTTGCCCTTATTAAGGATTATATTGATGGGTTGCGTTTTACTACTACATGTGATGATTTTGATAGATATAATATGCATGTGCTTGCTGCTCCTACTTGCAATTATTATGAGAGAGGAACTACATCTCCGCCTCTCCATGTTTCCAATATGATAAAATTGCAAGAAACTGTTTATACTATGCATTGGCCTTTACTATGTGTACATGAATTGTTCTTTTATGACATGCCGATGCATAGGAAGAGAGTTAGACTTCGTTGTTGCATGGTATATGTTACTTTGTGCTTACTACTAAATCACAAATCATCGTTAATTAAAATTGGCTTTGATATACCTTGGGATCCGGGTGGATCCATTAGTTGAGCACTATGTGCCTAGCTTAATGGCTTTAAAGAAAGCGCTGCCAGGGGGACAACCCGGAAGTTTTAGAGAGTCATTTATTTCTGTTGTGTGCTTTTATAAAGTTTAAAAATAAAAATAATGTGCCAAGATTTTCCTTTAGGATGTTTACATTGCTTGTTGGTTTGTGCGGTGTAGGACAGAAACTTTGGCTGTAGTGCGCGATTTTACATTTTTTACTGGAATGTCAAACGGTTCTGAAACTTTTTGCACTGTCTTTTTATACATTTTTTTATTTTTTCCTAATTATTTCAGAATTTTTGGAGTAACAGAGGTATGGTGAATGTTCAGATTATTACAGACTGTCCTGTTTAAGACAGATTCTGTTTTTGATGCATAGTTTGCTTGTTTTGATGAAACTATCGATTTCTATCAGTGGATTAAGCCACGGAAAAGTTATATTACAGTACATAAAATGCAAAAGTAAAATATGAATTGGTTTTCAACAGTACTTAGAGTAGTGATTTGCTTTATTACACTAACGGATCTTACCGAGTTTTCTGTTGAGTTTTGTGTGGATGAAGTGTTCGAAGATCGAGGAGGTCTCGATGTGAGTAGAAGGAGGAGAGGCAAGAGCTCAAGCTTGGGGATTCCCAAGGTACCCCAAGTAACTATTCAAGGAGACTCAAGCGTCTAAGCTTGGGGATGCCCCAGAAGGCATCCCATCTTTCTTCAACAAGTATCGGTATGTTTTAGGATTTGTTTCGTTCATGCGATATGTGCAAATCTTGGAGCATATTTTTCATTTAGTTTTCATTTTTATTTTATGCACCATGCTGGTATGAGATAGTCCATGGTTTATTTATAGAATGCTCATTTCACTTCACTTATATTTTTTGAGTATGGCTTTGTAGAATGCTTCATGTGCTTCACTTATATCATTTGAAGTTTGGATTGCCTGTTTCTCTTCACATAGAAAACCGCCATTTATAGAATGCTCTTTTGCTTCACTTATATTTGTTAGAGCATGGGCATATCTTTTGTAGAAATAATTAAACTCTCTTGCTTCACTTATATCTATTTAGAGAGATGACAGGAATTGGTCATTCACATGGTTAGTCATAAAATCCTACATAAAATTTGTAGATCACTGAATATGATATGTTTGATTCCTTGCAATAGTTTTGCGATATAAAGATGGTGATATTAGAGTCATGCTAGTGGGTAGTTGTGTATTGTAGAAATACTTGTGTTGAAGTTTGTGATTCCCGTAGCATGCACGTATGGTGAACCGCTATGTAACGAAGTTGGAGCATGAGGTATTTATTGATTGTCTTCCTTATGAGTGGCGGTTGGGGACGAGCGATGGTCTTTTCCTACCAATCTATCCCCCTAGGAGCATGCGCGTAGTAATTTGTTTCGATGACTAATAGATTTTTGCAATAAGTATGTGAGTTCTTTTTGACTGATGTTGAGTCCATGGAGTTATACGCACTCTCGCCATTCCATCATTGCTAGCCCCTTCGGTACCGTGCATTGCCCTTTCTCACCTCGAGAGTTGGTGCAAACTTCACCGGCGCATCCAAACCCCGTGATATGATACGCTCTTTCACACATAGGCCTCCTTATATCTTCCTCAAAACAGCCACCATACCTACCTACACTACAAAAAAAGACACATCCGTGACATTTTGGGCCGAACGAAAAAAATTTATGTCATACATATGACACTTCTATGACGATAATTGTGAAAAAACCCGGTATCATCATAGATGTGGTGGGCTCCTACTTCTATGACAAAAAATCATGACAGAAAATGGGCTTTTCGTCCTGGGCGGGCCAGAGACGTAGCTGCATGACATTCTTTAGGCCGTCCATGATGGAAAAAACCGTGGTAGAAGCGAGGGGGAGGAAAATTTCGGGGAGTTCCCGGTTACGGTGGGAGGTCGGGGGCCGGGCGATGCGCGTTTCTCTCGTACACGTACGCGCGTGTGTGTGAGGCGTTGGCTCTAACTGAACCCAAGCGAGGCGTTGGGCTCTAACTGAACCCGAGCGATTGCACTGCAGGCTACGCGTTACTGAACCCGAGCGATCGATCGATGGATGTTAACTGAACCCAATCGAGCGATTCCTTCGCTATTGCTGCTAACTAAAGCCGATCGATACTGCCTCTGGGATGAACAGTGAGCATTGCGGGGGGGTTTGGATGAACAGTGTGTGGTGGCGTTGCCTCTGGATGAACAGGACCCCGTGGTGTGGTGGAGGGCTGGATGAACAGTAGACGGTGGAGGGGTGCCCGTGGAGGGGTGGTTGAACAGGACCCCGTGGTGTGGAGGGCTGGATGAACAGTAGACGGTGGAGGGGTGGTTGAACAGTAGCCGGTGGAGTAGCGCGCGGTGGAGGCTGGATGAACAGGAGCCCGTGGAGGCTGGAGGAGGTCGACGGTAGCCCGTGAAGGCTGGAGGAGGTCGACGGTGGAGATGAACAGTATCCCGTGGAGTCCCGTTTTGCGATACGCCACACCCCTCCCGATGAACAGGACCCCCCTTTCGACCGTAGGAGGTCCGTTTCGTCCGTTTTGCGGTACGCCACACCCCTGCCGATCAACAGGACCCCCGTTTCGACCGTAGGAGGTCCGTTTCCTCCGTTTTGCGGTACGCCACACCCCTCCCGATCAACAGGACCCCCGTTTCGACCGTAGGAGGTCTGTTTCCTCCATTCTCCGGTACGCCAGGCCTCGTTTCCATCGCCTGTACCGTCCAAGCCCTCCCGATGAACATGACCACGCATTCCATTTCGACCCAGCCCGTTGGCTCCCATGCGTTCTGTTGCCTCCCGATGAACACGACTCATTCCATTGCCTCCCCATAAACACGACACATTCCATTGCCTCCCCATGAACACGATGACGATGATGTTTCTCCGTTCCGACCAAGCCATGTACACGAGCCCTGGCCGTACGTATGCGCGAGTAGGCGTTCGAGACCCTGCCCGTATGTACGTACGTGACCGTATTTTCTTTCTTGCACCCTGGCCGCTATACGTACGTGTACATGCTACGTGCGTGCCTCTACTACGACACGTGCGCGCCTCTACATCGACCAGTATATATGTACGTTCACGTTTGCGGCCAGAATGACAATGCTACGTACGCTTCGACCAGGTGGGTCCCGACTGTCAGGCACTTCCTTGCGTGCGAAGATGTAGCTGGTGGGTCCCAGCAGTCAGGGGGGCAAATCGTTTTGTTTTTTTGCCCAGACGCACTTCCTTGCGTGCAAAGGTGTAGCTGGTGGGTTCCAGCAGTCAGTGGGGAAGCGTTTTTTTCATGAAATACGATGGCCCGTCCGGTGGGTCCCCGCTGTCAGGTGGAGGAATAATTATTTTGCACGTAATAAGGAGGCACTTCCTTGCTGCGGCCGTGGACCCAGCTGTCAGCCTCTCCACGTACAGTCCACGTCCGATGGAAGCCGTTCCTTGACCACGTTGACCACGTCGCGTTGAGAGCACCAGGGTGGTGGACGACGGCGAGGCCTAGGAAGGGGACGGCGCGGAGTCGGGGAAGACATGGCAGTGGATGCCCACGCGTAGAGGAGTACGAGGGTTTACTGGTTCGCTGCGGTGTGAGGCTGTCGTCGTCGCAGAATAACAGGGGGTCTGGGTGAGTAGAGGGATGGCCTGGCCAGCGGTGGGAGTAGTAGGGGACGGTGAGGCCTCCGCCGCATCGCATCCGGCCACGGGAGGTAGGAGCACGAGACACGACCGGCACTGGTTTGGGCGGCTGGAGCAAGAAGACCAGAGGTTGAAGAAGCACTACGGCCGTTGGATGGACATCGTACGGTCACTAGAGCTAGAATCATGCATATTGACTAAGTTGACAAAGCCCTCCGTCCCCGTCAACTTAGTAGGCCCACAAGTCAGCCTGCCACTATACTGGGTCCCAGCTAACAGGGGGAGTATTCATTTTTTTGTGCGTAATAAGGAGGCACTTCCTTGCGTGCGCAGATATAGCTGGTGGGTCCGAGCTGTCAGCGGTGGTAACATTTTTTTTTGCGAAATACAGAGGCCCTTTCGATGGGTCCCTGATGTCAGGTGGAGGAATCATTATTTTGTGCGTAATAAGGAGGCATTTCCTTGCGTGCGGACATGGACCCAGTTGTTGGCCTCTCCACATACAGTCCACTTCAGATGCATGTCGGTCGTTGACCACGTTGACCAGGCCGCGCCGAGAGCACCAGGGCGGTGGACGACGGCGAGGCCTAGGAAGGGAACGACACGCAGGCAGGGAAGACTTGGCAGTTGTTTCCCACACGGAGGGGAGTACGACTGTATGAGGGTTTACTGGTTCGTCTGCCGTCGTCGGAGAATAACAGCAGGTGTGGGTGAGTAGAGGGATGGCTAGGCCAGCGATGGGAGTACGGTGGGGCGGTGAGGCCTGCGCAGCAGCACAGCCGGCCGCGGGGAGGAGGGAGCAGGCAGTCCCGCTGGCGCTTGTTTGAGCGGCTGAAGCAGGAAGAGCAGAGATTGAAGAAGCACGACAGCCGTTCGATGGACATCCAACAGTCACTTGTGCGTCAACCTTTTTTTAGGAAAGCCTCAAATCTATGGAAAACAGCATACAACCCATGTGCCATTATTTTTATAATTTACAACCCATTTGCTAATTCTTAAGGTTTTTTTTGGAGCCCATATTCTTTTTGTTAGCATTACAACCCATATTGTGGCCACGGTTAAAAAATTACACGAAATTTTGCATATTTCGGTGCGGTCCGAACTATTTTCAATCCCGAAATTTCGACTCACATTCAAACTGATTTTAAAAATAAATGTATATCAATATAAAATCCAACAAATTCTCCACACATAAAAATCAATGTAATTTAAAATCTCGAAATGAAAAAAAGATATTTGAAACTAATTGCCGATTTGATGTGTTTTAAAAATGTACAACCCATTTCTCATTACTGATGGGCCATTTTCTCGTCCAGCGGAATGAAAGCTCTCCTCGTCTTGAAAGATTTGCAGCCCAACAGGCCTGACAAAGCGACTTACTTGGCAAATCAAAAAAAAACTGGGTTGTGGCCGTGGACCCAGCTGTCAGCCTCTCCACGTACAATACTCTTTTGATGGAAGTCGTTCCTTGACCACGTTGACCACGCCGCGCGGAGAGCACCACGACGGTGGACGACGGCGAGGCCTAGGAAGGGGACGACACGGAGCCGGGGAAGACGCGGAAGTGGAAGCCCGCGTGGAGAGGAGTATGAGGGTTCACTGGTTCGGCTGCGGTGTGAGGCTGCCTTCGCCGTAGGGCCTGGCCAGCAGTGGGAATAGTAGGGGGCGGTGAGGCCTCCGCGGTAGCACAGCCGACCACGGGAGGCAGGAGCATGCGGCACGACCGGCGCTGCTTTGGGCGGCTGGAGCAAGAAGACCAGAGGTTGAAGAAGCACTATGGCCGTTGGATGGACATCGTATGGTCACTGGAGCTAGAATCGTTCATATTGACTAAGTTGACAAAGGCCTTCGTCCCCGTCAACTTAGTAGGCCCACAAGTCAGCCTCCCACCAAGGTGGGTCCCAGGTAGCCGGGGGAGTATTCATTTTTTTGTGCGTAATAAGGAGGCACTTCCGGTGGGTCCGAGCAGACAGCGGGGGGAACATTTTTTTCACGAAATATGGTGGCCCGTCAGGTGGGTCCCAGCAGTCAGGGGGCAAACATTTTTTCCCAAAATACGGTGGCCCGTCCAGTGGGTCCCTGCTGTCAGTTGGAGGAATCATTATTTTCCGTGTAATAAGGAGGCACTTACTTGCTGCGACCGTGGACCCAACTGAGACTCTCCACGTACAGTATACTTTCGATGGAAGTCGTTCCTTGACCACGTTGACCTCGCCGTGTTCCGTTGCATGCATGCGTCCATGGGCATGGTGCGTCCCCACTGTCAGCCTCTCACGTACAGTCATCTTCCGATGACTCTCGGTTGTTGACCACGTTGACCACATCATGCCGAGCGCACCCAGACTAGAACGACCCGGAGATGGGGAAGACGGGGCAGTGGAGTCGCAGATGGAGAGGTGTGGGAAACTTCACTAGTTCGGGTGCGCGGCAGCACAGCCGCGGTGCCGCCCACGGGAGACGGGAGCAAGAACAGAGGTTGAAGAAGGAGCACGGCTGTTGGATTAACATCCAACGGTCCAGCTGCTAGAATCATTTGTTGATTAAGTTGACAAAGCCGTGTGTACACGTCCGCTTAGTAGGCCCACAAGTCAGTCACCAAATCTGACGGGTCCCAGCTGTCAACGGGATGAATATTTCTTTTCACAAAACAAGGAGGTACTTCCTTCCGTGCGAAGATACAACCGGTGGGTCCCAGCTGTCAGGTGGAGGAAACATTTTTTAGCTTAATAAGGAGGAACTTTCCTTGCGTGCGACCATGGACCTCGTGGGTCCCAGCCGTCAGGCTCTCCACGTACAGTCCTCTTCTGATGACTCTTGTTTGTTGACCATGCCGCACTGAACGCAGTGAGGCGGTGGACGATGGCGAGGCCCCGGACGGGAACGACTCGGAGATGGGAAAACGTGGCAGTGGAGTCGCATATTGAGAGGAGGAGAAGGGTTATAACTGGTTCTATTGCGGCGTGGGGCTGTAGTCTGTGAAGAATAACAGGAGGTGTCGAGGGGTGGAGGGATAGCCTGGCCGGCGGTGCGGTAGCGCTTTGCAGCGATGCGTGCTAAGCAGAGCCGCTAGCCGCCGGAGGCCGGACCAGGCGGTCCCGGCGACGCTGGAGGAAGAAGATGAGAGATTGAAGGTGCATGCCGGCCATTGGATATAAATCCAATGGCTGTGGATGACACAATCATTTGTTGACCAAGTTGACAACGCCCTGCGTAGGCTTCGACCTATTGGCCTACATGGCAGCCTGCAAAAATGTGGCATATATTTAACCCATGTTTTCTAGAATGTACAGTCCATTTGCTGGGTTGGGTGAACAAATAATTTCGCATCAATCAAGCCCATTTATATTTTCTAAGAAATCCCAACCCATTTGCACTTCCCTGAAATACATGTATTAGGTGGGCTCGTTATATATATAATGTTATGTTAGAAGGAGCAATTAATATCAAAGAATAAACCGGAGAGGCACATTATATATATATATATAATTAAGAAATTAGCGAGTTATTGCTCAAAATAAAAATGAGTGCGTTATTATTAAATTGGTCCTTAAAATCTTCGCAAGCTTTTGTACGCAACCATCAGGATTTTCCTTGCTTGTGAGTCAAAAACAACCAGGATTTTCCTTGCCAACTTCCGTTAAACATTTACTTTTATAAGTTAATAACATGTTGGATGTTTTTATAATGTATATATAAGTCTCTATAAAATATACAATAATAGTAATTATATAAATCTTTCCCTAATAATAAAGCACGGATTGACTCTTTGGGTTCACCGTCACAATACGCTTCTTTCCGTGAATTTATGCTTTCAGTTTTTTTCCATTAGTTTTGATCGACAGTCCGTCCAATTGCTGCGAGGCGGTACTAAAAACTTTGTCCATCCAATTGGTCCATGTCCACATTCTCTTATTGGGCCTGCACGCATGTTTCGGCCTGCATGCACGCTTCTGTATCTGTACCTTACCTGATTTTCACACATGTACTCGGAGTAATCCCACCTCGATTGCTTACATGAAAGTCTACCAGTTTATATACCTGGAAAATTGCATATTAACAACGAGCCTCTTGAATCAACAAACACAGAAAGAGAACGAAGGGAAATTGTACAACAAAACGGCAGTCCGGCGCGAAGCTGTTCAGTCCGGCGCTCGCCGGGGTGAGGAAGCGGAGGCGCAGCGCGCAGATGCCTGCGACGCGGGACAGAGGGCGGAGGAGGATGGAGGCGGAATGCCGAGGTCGGGCTGTGGACTCGGAGTGGAGGAGCCACGGAGAGGCCCGGGAGCTACCATGGCAGCCACGAGAGCAAGATGGGTCTGGCCATGCTCGGCGGTCGTCAGCCGACTTCGTGTTTCTCTACTGATGATCCCTGACCACCTGCTGCCCGGGGTCGGCTACATGCTGTTATCTCAGTTTGCTTGGTAGTTTCATTCTTGCTTAAGATTAGACCTAGCCGTGTAGATGCAGATGGACATTGGAGGTACAGTGTTGGCACTGACGACTTGGATAGAAATATTTTTGTATGCACTCCGAGTGGGTCAGTCTATATACACTTAAATTTTCACATTCAGTTTCCTTAGTTAGACGACAGCAAGGAGATAATGCACTCCTTTTTTCTAAAAAAATATCATAAGGTACATCTTTTGGAAGAATGATGAGCCATGTTGGCCGTAGTTGGAGTGAAAGAATTACAATTTTTGTGTGCCAAATAATCAAATATAGCACTGGTTCAGAAAAAAAACCGAAACCATGAGAAATGTTGTTGTTAGATGTCAGTGCGCATCATATATCCTCTTGGCCATGCCGGTCATAACAGCAACAACTTTCTTCAGGCTGGTGATGCTCATATTGTCAATCATTCTCACTGTGGTGCCTGAGACAAAAACTCCTAAGGCAGTTTGGTAATTTATGATGTTATTACACCGGAGCACATGTAATGACAGACCCGGTAAAGAAGAATAGAACGTAAGTGTGTGCCATATTTTTTCCCGATGCAACGCACGGGCCCTTATGCTAGTATATATAATGTGGTAGAAGGGAAACCATAAATTGGACACATCATTACTTTTATAAGAGACCTGCGTTTTATACCCCATAGTAGGCATACTAACAAGTTCACACACAAATACAACAGAAAAGGTAAACATTCATATCAAACTCAAGTTCACAGGACACGTTCATATTCATAGCCAACATTCACTATCGACAACTCAAAAGATTCATATATACACAAGCTCAGCATATCTATGCATCCAAATGATTGATAGATCACACGACAATATTCATACATAATTGACAAAAAGATTCAGATATACACATGTTCAGTATGTTTATGCATCCAAATGATTGAGATCATAGCCAATATGATCCGTGGACGAACTTTAATTACCTTGGGTACAGACTGGTAAATGGTGTTCAATCGGAGGTACTTCTTGCTAAAATTAGTTCTTGTACGAGTAAACTTTCGAGTACATAAGGGGCAGCACAAACAATCTGAACTTTGCTTGTAGGTTTATCCTCAAATAGTGGCCTCGTGCCGAGGGAGGTTTGAGCAACTTGGCCACTACTTTCATCCAACTAGTTTACTAGCTCATCTTGGTCCTGTATCTCGCCAAAATTCTACATTGCAGACGAGAAAGGAGGCGGTTGAGAAAATGAACCACCTAAATTTTTTGTGCGGTTCAACTGAAATGGAGCATCCTTGGCGTGCAGACTGATTAAGTGCCAGATGAATATACGCGTCAACCAACTTGTCTGGAATCTTTAGACTCCATGCCATATAGTTCGCTACCATATGTGCCGATAACCAAAAGGCACAAGTTGGGACCAAAGACTGGACTGCGTTTTTCTGGGCTATGCACCAAGCAATATTTTTGGCGTTCACTCTCCTAATACTTGGAGTTTGACAATTGGTTGACGCCGGTTGATACTCAAATGAATATAGGCACTTCTTGTCAACATTGATGCTTGTTTGAGTGAACTTTGGAGTACATAGCAGCAGCATAAGTACATGTCCATCTGATCATTTTGTGCAGTTCTACTGAAATCACTCGATTTAATGATTTGCCTGCGAGTTCAGGCTCCAAATTACTCCTTTATGAAATCGGCAAACAGTAGCACAGTACCAAATTACCAATACATATGACAGGCACAATAATCAGGATAAACGCCAGTACCAACCTGTGTGAGGTAGCATATCAATTACTATTTCCTTTGACTGGAAGCCGAGATAAGCCAAGCGACTGACAGCAAAGGAAGAAAGCAAGCGGAGATTAGTGACTGAAGGGAAAGGACGGAAGCTGTCGAGGCAATGAAGCACCCAAAGTTTTTGTGCAGTTCCACCAAAATCGAGCATCCCTGTTGGCACATATATTGAGAGAGTGAGATTACTGTAATAGTGGGACTAGTTGATGAAACATATACTAACAAATAGAAGCACTCTCATAATCTTAATGGGTAAAGTTAGCAACATAGTAGTCTTGCTTAAAGAGAGGTATTAGTTTATTTAATCAGTGCCAATTAGCTCAACTTAACACTCAAAGCATTGTCATTTATCATAGGTTGCAAAACTTTAACGTGCAAAGATAAAGGAGTTTCTCATGAGAGTAGCACGATACAAATAGAGATGATAGCAAACTAATATGGATGAAGGCCTTAGGCCCGTACCAACCTGAGAAAAAAGCTTATTCATGTAGTCCCATAAGAGATGATAAAGCACTCACTGGAATCACACAATAGTATATGTTTTTGTGCACTTCAAATGTATGGTTGAAATCACTCTTGTTTACCAGTGCTGAGATTATATCGAAAGATTATCAAGAACTTCCAGCAGAGTTAAAGCACTGGCTGGGATACAATTCATTGTATTGTCTTGTGTAGTTACACTAAAATGTATGATTGGCACAACATGATCCCTGTTTGCACAAGTAGGAACAAGGTGAAACCTTCATTAGCTTAGTGAGAAAGGATAGGAAGACATTAGCATATTACTCAAACGGTAGCATCAAATTCATGATGGACAATACGCAAAACATTGCCTCATTGAACCAATGACAATAAATTGACATGCAAAACAATAGCACTATTATGTAATGATACTAATAATATTCCCTCCCTGCTCCACCACATGATTCACCTCCATAGACAAATATACACACGTACATGATTCAGCATAGGGTCCTACTAAAGATTTGTTTAACTCCAACAGGAAAATTAGGCAGTAATAAATTAGTGGTACTTAAGGACCCCTAATTAATTAAGTGAGACCGCATAAGTGGAAGGGCTCCCTGGAGGATCGTCTCACATGTAAGGTAGTCGTTATCGGAGCCCTTGAATGGCCTGGACTGAGGCCTCTGGCTTTAGCAAGATCGCCTTGGCACTGTTTATTCTTCTTCTTCCTCCTCTTCATGCTCTGTTTCTCTTTCTCCTCACCAGTTGGTGAAACCAAGTACATGATTGGCCTTCTAATTCAGAATTGGTTTTGTCAGTGAGGGAGTACAAGTGTACTAGTAAAAACAGCATTATTTTCTAATGGCAGTCGGAAAATAGAGATGAACACATGCATTAAATATCATTCTTACCTAAAGGAAGGTTATGGCACAAATATGGATGATGAGGATTGGAACATAGACTCCCTTTGTGCAGTTCCACCAAAATGAACCAACTGTTCCATTCTGACATTCCAGTTAAACAGCACAAAAGTCACTTCTTTTAAGAAGAGTTTTGTGCAGTGCACCAAAAGGTCACAACAGCAACCAGGTGAATGGATATCCCTGTTTGCACAAAAAGGCAAAGAGGAAACAGTCAGAGTCTCAAACAATTACAGGCAAAAACATTTGGCTAAACTTGTCATGGCTTATAACAGTGGCATGGCTTCATTTTTATCAGGGACATTAGATTAAGAACAATGGGTGCACCAGCAGTCCAGCACCATGTACGTAAACAGGGGCATAAAGTGGTGATTCATAGTTTGTTGCCCCGAGAAATAAACATCCAAGAAACATATCTGGGCTGGTCCCATTTTTGTTCACTCTAGCCACCTACTCCTATGTGTGGATAGCAAATCTAGTCCTGGTCATACCACTGTGTACAACGTTACCCCTATATTTACCTTTTCGACCAAGAGACCGGTTGGATGACCAGTCTGTACTACTTTCACCCCCTTTCCTTCCTGTTTGTACCAAGTCCGATGTACATACTAAATTCCCCCACCCCCACTTTATTTCTTGTTTGAACCAAGTACTACAAGATTCGACTCCATGAAGTAGCTTTACCTCTAACAATAGAAGAAAAAAAATATGTGACGTTGGACCATCCGATTGAGAGGGGCTGAGAGGTACAAAATGATGCACATGCAGCGACGTAGCGAGCTAGGGAAGTAGAGCTAAGGCGGTTTCGAACGAAGATATACCTGAAGGTCGTCGAGATGTGGATAGGTGGGCGGCGGGAGGCCGGATTCGCCCACAAGCAACGACGAAGGGATCGGAGGACCTCCCGCACCGGCGCTCGGCCAGAGATAATGGTGCGGCCAGCAGTGGGTCTCCTCCCTCGCTGTCGACGACGGCCTAAATGCTGCCCCTCCTCCCCTTCACCGGCGGAGGGGATACGTTCGGATCTGTAACCAGCGGTGAGGATAGAAAGCCAGTGTTTTTTGAATGGAGAAAGACAGTGTTACTACCCCTATCTTGTTTAGATCCGGAGAGGATGGGAGTGTGTGAATAGAGCAACCCTAGCAAGCAAGCACGGAGGCTCTGGCCTATATATACATAGTGGGGTAGTTTTCCTTTTTCACTCCATCAAAACAATCATTTAAAATTGTGTACTACTACATGCAAGGTCGCGGTTTTTTAGTTGTTGATTGTATTTTGAGATAGCTACCCGCTTGTTCCAAGTGGTGTTACGGTGTGCCAGGTCACACTTTGTATCGTTCAAGTCTGGTACTACAAGTCCCTCCATTAAATGAACAACCACCCCCTCGTAAAAATTGTGAACAAGCCCATGGCTAAAATTAGCGGAAACGTGGGTTGACCCAACATGCATTATTATTTATATTTTCTACTCCCTCCGTTCCTAAATATAAGTCTTTTTTATTAGCCACACCTAAGACAAGAATTTTTTTATTAGCAGTGAACCCCACATGTCATAGACACAAAAATTGTGGCAAGATTCCCTTAGGCAAGCCAAAGTGTATCTAACAATTTGAGCAACTCAGGTTAGGCAAGTGTGGCAAGTGTGGGAAAAATAATGTGGCAACATAAGACAAACATAGTCACAATCCAAACAGCCCCGTAATTTTTTGTGACATGCATGAAAATTTGGTTAGTTAAATTTATAGTCAAAATTTGGCAAGGTGCATCAAATCAACACATGCAAGTATCAAAAGGAAAGTCATGGCATGCATGCATGCGTTGTACTCCCTCCGTTTCCAAATATAAGTCTTTTTAGAGATTGCAACAAGTGACTACATACGGAGCAGAATATGTCTACTCCTACATACGAAGTAGCCCATTTGAAATGTGTAAAAAGACTTAAATCGAGTGCAGTTCTTTGATGTGTCGCGTCAACTCGTACAAGACCGAGAAATTTGATTACTACAACGCCCTCTCCCTCGCGGACTGAGCTCCGGTGCCTTAACTGCACCTGCCTTTTGCTGCATGACAGGAGGGCCAACCACCTGTTGGGCCCACCTGTCATAGACGCAAAGGCAGGAGTAGTAAGTAGAAGCTTTCGCTACACGCTATCCCTCCCGCACGAGGTGGACGGACATGCAGCAGTGGATTCGATATTGTAGAAGTAGGAGTAACATCATTGTTCGTCTTCTCGAAGAGGCGAAGAGCCAAGCGCAACCCGAACGTGGCAGTTGTGAACGCCTCGCGTGGTACGGTTCCTTGGAGTACTAGCCAGGCTCTTGCATGAGACAAAATTGCTATTGTTTAACAATTAAACTCCATTATCCATTGGTTGATACTCATTCTGCATAGGTCCACGCGCTTATCACCGTTTCCTCCTGGGGTCACCAATGTTTATTTGCTAATTAATAGCATTGCATGCAATGAACTAGCCATTGCAAGTCATTAAAAGCATGCACACCTCTCATCTTTTATTGGTTGATATGTCAAGAAACAAGAAACAAGGTAGAAGTTAATGCATCGTGCCTAAGTGTTTTGGGACTATTTGGTTTTCGTAAGATGACTTACACACCTAGATGGAGGGAGTAGTATAGCCCTGTAAACCGAAAAGGAGTATTTGCCTTTCTAGAGATTTCAACAAGTGACTAGACTACACCATGTGCAGTACTCCCTCCCTTCCGATTTATAGGGCTCAAATCTCAAATCTCATGAACCAAGGCATTTTGCGATTGGAGGAATGTATCTCGTACTTTAAAAAACTACCCTAATTAAACTCATGCATTAATTACGTAGTTCTCTCGTTTTCCTCTCCGCCTTGGTCGCGGTGCACAATATTGAGCACTCCTATATGACTAGCAGCTCTATCTACATGCGGGACATTTGAAAGCATCCGGGCCCGCGTGCCATCCACCAAATCACAGCGAGGTGCTACAGTCGGGACTCATCTGTAACCCTGGTGTGGCCGTCATGACCCGTCATATCACAAAACCCACACCTTTACCAGCAGTGGTAAGGTGGCCTCCAAGTTGGACTGGACGAAGCAACCATCATTTCACTGGAACGCTCGTTCAAGCCCTTTCTTGAAGAAAACCTCACTCCAGGCTACTCACTTCTGCCATTTTTCTTCTGTACCGACGAAGGAAAGGTGGGCGAATCAGTTATGCTGCTATATTTTCATTCCAAGAATCTTCTTTTTGCGAAGCACCGACCGATTCTCACATCCTATTCTTTTCCCGTTTTCTTTGCGATTGTGGTTTCCTTTCGATTGCTTTTTGTTTGTTAGTTCATTGATGGATCCTGGAGCACTAGGCAAAGAGTTGCCGGCGGACAACCCACTGGAGACAACGATCTCCAAGAAGAGAGCACCGACCAACGAGTTGACCATGTTGGCAGGCCAACCCATGGAGACGAAGAACTCCAAGAAACAAGCACTGGCCAAAGAGTTGAGGGCATTGGCGGACGAACTCCTCAAAGGAAGTTGGAAGAACAACAAGGGCCCCACCGTGCCTACCCCAGGAACTCTGATTGCCACCTATGTGAGGCTCAAGACCGAGTTTGAGGAGATAGTCGGCGTTGAGAAGTAGTATTCCCCTGGCAAGGTGATGGCCCCCATCGAGGATGAGGAGATGGCCCCCGGAGGGATGAGATCCCCCGGTGAGCTGCACAAGGTAAAAAATAATGGCTTATTACCATAGTTGTGGTTTTTGATTATTTGCAATGTGCTTGCTAATATTTTAGGGTTGTGCAGGTGTCGGTGGACGTCCCTGATGATTCCGATGTCGTGGCCCGTCCTGTTGGCATCGCCCCGGAGATCGATTCCGATGCCGCTGTCCATCCTGTGGACATCGCCCCAGAGATCGATTCCGATGTCGCGGTCAGTCCTATGGACATCGCCCCAGAAATCGATTCCCATACCGCTGTCCGTGTTGTGGTCATTGCCTGAGAGATCAATGACAAGAAATAGTTGGTCGCGCTAATCCTTCAGGGTAGTTTCCATTGCCCTGTGTTTAATTACCAGAACGATGCGTGTTATCAAACTGTCTTAGGGCTAGTGCACTGTCTTGTGTGGGCAGATCTTGCTACTTTTGTTTGATAGTGAATCATGCAATGAATCATGCGAACCCTCTCCGAGTTATGGAAACAGATGTATCCTCACCAGCTTTTGATGTAAACATGGCATGCTTAGATGTAAGTTTGAACTGTTTATCATATCATCAGGGCTTGTTTGATGATTCTTGGTGTTAGTAGGCTAGCTACTGTGCGAGCTATAGTACTTGCAAAACACTCACCGAAGAGAAACGTTGGGGCTGATGAGCTCGTGGTACGCTTATATTTATCCCTCGTCGATCGACCAATAGCCCTAGCTCCTAAAATTGTAGGCTTGGCGATCGATCAGACAATAGTCGACATACATTCAGGCCTCATTTGGTTCATAGGGTAGGAAAATCGTAGCAAAAGTACAGAGAACGTGCAACACAAAATCATAGCAGTGCAGAGACGTACTCCCTCCGTTCCAAAATAGATGACCTAGGCGGGCTAGTTTGGCCTAGTGGGTTTCAGTGATATGACATGATACAGTGTCGTCCAGTCTTCGCGTGTGGTAGCAGAATTGCGGGTACAGTAAGTTTTCTTGAAGAAGCGGAATTCAACAAATTCATGATGGTTCCTTTGTCCGAACAACTTACAGTGGGGAAGGTTGGGCCTGCGATACGAGCGGGGTAGACAGGATAATTTTGTGCATGGCAGGTGGACCAGGATGGTCGACGTCCCACATGTCGGCGAATGAAAGTATTCTTTCCGATATAGAGGACGAGCAACGAGTATTCATTGTTTATTTTTGATGAAAGCTATTGTCTCCACTGTTACGACGGAGGAGTGTGAAACACGGCAGCCCAGTGAACTTGGCATGTGCACCACTCCCTCCTTCCTCATGTAATGCCCAGGTTACAGCTTTTTCTCACTTTCTCTCTATCTATTTCCTCTCAAATATTTTTTACCTTTCTTTTTTTAAGACACAATTGTTTTTATGCCTTTTTTTAGAATTATTTTTTTATACCTAGGAGCACGTGTAGAGACGGGCTCTTGCAGAGCCCACTCCTTGACTTTGTCAATGCCTCTCTCTCCTCCACATAAGGAGTACTACTTGTTATGCATGCATGCGGCGGGCAACTGGCGTCTTGAGGGGCCAGGGCGGTGAGAGCGGGCTCCGGAAGCAGTCCGGACTCCAGCATGGCCCACCTCACGTTATCACCATATATTTCTTGGAGTCCGTGCGCGGCGGGCGGGCGATCTCTTCTCCCTCCCCCGTTTCTCTCTTCTCAGCTGACGCCCGCCGAGCGATTAGATTTTGGCTATCGACGGTTTATTCAATTACGGTCCCACATGTCAGTGAAATTGCAAGACAACGCGTGTCCCCTCTGGTGAGCGGCGTGCGAGCTGGACTGTCGGGGTTGCGATGCATACGAGTCATACGTGTGCCGCCTTTTCCTTTAGAACTTGCCAAGCGTAACATTTTCGCACAATCGATCGATAGAAATCCAGAACAAAATGACGAGGGCGGTGCTTTCCCGCTCGCTAGGCGGGCTAGTTCGAGTGATATGACGTGCTACAGTGTCGTCCACTTGCTCCAATTTTATGTAAGCAAGAGTTTACACTCTTACGCGCGAGGAGTGCGAAACATCACGGATCTGATTTTGATCGAGGGATAACTGTTCCCTGCCAAATAATGAAGGATTGTTAGCGATTATAGCATGATAGTTAGGGCATCTCCAGCACTGGCCCACAAATTTACACCGGCATCTGTCCGAGGACACTGATGGATGCCATCCGATGCTGCCCGCATACCTTTCGACAACTATATGAACTAACCGAACGAAATTCGTGCAAACAAAGCAAATGTCAAATTAACCGGATGAAATTCATTACATTTCGAAAACTTTTCCTACAAACTGGACGAAATTCATTATATATTCGTACAAACCGTACTAAAACCTACTGTAAACCTAATCTAAACGATCGCCGGCTGTAACACCCCAGTTGTAAAACTTCCATAATTGGAGATGTACCCAGCCTTGTCATGTTCAATACTAAGTGTTTTTCCTCCTTGTGGTTTTCATTTTGGGTTTGCCTTGTTTCCTTTCTTGCCTTGTCTTGTCTTTACTTGCCATCTTGTTGCATCTTTGGCCTCATCTTAGTGTTGCATTTGTGCTTCTTGTCATGATGCATTTCATCATCCCCTTCATGTGCATTGTGTGTTTCATGCATGTTATATTGTTGCTTGACCCATGTGTGATCCGTACATGACCGCCTCTATGCATCATCACCTCTCCTCCTTTTTCTTCCTTCTTCCTTTTTGGAAGTGTCGTCTTGCCCTCCTCCATAAATGTTCATCTTCTCCATATAAATCTTGCTACATGTCTAGAAACCCCCTGCGAAATTTTCACCTCTTTTAGAATTGTTTTGGTTGGGTTCAAAAATGCATCAAGTTTGAATTTTATTCAAACTTGCTTTATTTTTCTACCTCTAAAATTGTCCATACCAATTTATTTAAATAGAGCATATTTCCAGGAGCTCGGGGATATTTTTTGTTTCTGCCAAATACATCTCCTACCTCCCTGACCTTTTCCTTTCTTCAGCTGTGATTTTTAAATGTTTAGAATTTTAGAGGAGAAGGAGAGGACCTTCCCAGCACAGCCACTTGGGCCTTTTCTCACACCCGGCCCAGCCATCCACCCTCACCGCAGCCCAGTCAGCCCACGCGTACAGGAGCTTCGTCCTCCTGTACGGCAGGCCATCCAGAGCAGCCACGTCGGCACGCCAGATGATTTGACGGCCGGAGCTCGTCCCTAGACCCTATAAAAGACGTCCCCGGTGCCCTAGGGTCTCCCCTCGACCGATCCCCCTCCTCTTCTTCCCTCTCCGCCGCCTAGGTTAGCCCCACGCGCCTCGCTGTCGCCCTGCCCACCATGACCCGAGCGAGCAAGAGCTCAAGCTCGGGGTAGCCGTCCACGTCACGCCTCCGACCCACCTGTTGCCGTCGAGAGGACCGTCAAGTACCTCTCTGCCCTCTTCTGCACGCACGCACCTCTACAGCCCTGGATCGACTACCACAACGACATCTTCTCCCTCTGCTTCGCGGACAGCAGCCCCACCAAGTTCAGCGCTCCCTTGCGTCATCTCCGGCTCGTCTCCGTCGACCCCATCGTGTCCTAGGGTGAGCTGAGTAACGCACCAACCTCTCCCTTTTCTTTCCATGGCATATAGGACCCTGTGAGGCCCGATCAATCCGTGTCTTTGCTGTGCTCACGGTGCTCCGGTGAGGTCTGCAGTTTTGTTGTGTGTACTTGATACAGCGCGCTCGCGCGTCCCCGTGCTCTGGTTCCCACCTGGCTGCGTTCTCCTCGCCACGCTTGCCCGTGTGCACGCTCGCCTCGCCTCGCCTCGCCAGCTTCAGAGGTCGCTCGCTCGGCCTCTGCACCGACGGTACCAAGCCAAGCTCGCCATGAGCTCGTGCTCGAGTTGAACCCAACGCGTGCATTCTTGCAGCAGCTCCGCATGCACGCGCTAAACCCCCCTCCGTGTCCGCACCCCCGCCGGCACACCACCTCGCCGGATACGGCCGCCTCGCTTGCCGGCATCGTCGTCGTTTTCTTTTCTGTGCGCGTAGAGGAGACTAGCCAGACCTGGTCCTAGTACATAAGGAGTCCGGTCTTCTTTATGCCAACTATGAGCGCTTGGCCCAGTGGCAAAGACCCCGCTCTAACTCCAGGGAGACCTGGGTTCGATCCTCCCCTGGTGCGGTTCAGACCCCCCTTTTTTTGCATTATGCGTGAGTATGACAGCAAGGCCCCACCTGCCATACTAACACTCCTCAGGGCACCACATGTCATCCTCACCCCCTCCTCTTATTTCTTTTATTTTTTTCTTTATTCCAGCGATTTCCATTTCGGGAAAGATACCTTATTCCAGTTTAGTCAAGTCCATTTCTGGACATTTCCAAATAAGGAAAATGCCATCTCTGTCAGCTACCTTTTTAGGCAGTGTTTGACTTATTGCATTTGTGGTGATTTTTTTACAGCAACCCCAACATATTATATATGTTTTTGGGGTAGAAAAATCCCACCAACCCAGTGGTGGCATTAGTTTATGCATTTGAGCAAGTTCATAAGCACGTCATTTTACATCATGATGTTGTTTTGACATTTTTGTGTGATTTTTTTCAAACATGCTATGAGGTGGTTTGGCACATGGTTAGCTTCATTTTCATGTATACTTCATGCTAGAACTTGTCCCATGCCATGACATGCCTTGTAGTGAGTTAATCAAGCTTGTAAAGATGCCGTGTTGAATCTGTTTTTGTCATGTCCTGGAATTTCACTAAGTCTGAAATTTGTTTATATTTTTGCATTATGCGTGAGTATGACAGCAAGGCCCCACCCGCCATACTAACACTCCTCAGGGCACCGCATGTCATCCTCACCCCCTCCTCTTATTTCTTTTATTTTTTTCTTTATTCTAGCGATTTCCATTTCGGGAAAGATACCTTATTCCAGTTCAGGCAAGTCCATTTCTGGACATTTCCAAATAAGGAAAATGCCATCTCTGTCAGCTACCTTTTTAGGCAGTGTTTGACTTATTGCATTTGTGGTGATTTTTCTACAGCAACCCCAACATATTATATATGTTTTTGGGGTAGAAAAATCCCACCAACCCAGCGGTGGCATTAGTTTATGCATTTGAGCAAGTTCATAAGCATGTCACTTTACATCATGATGTTGTTTTGGCATTTTTGTGTGATTTTTTTCAAACATGCTATGAGGTGGTTTGGCACATGGTTAGCTTCATTTTCATGTATACTTCATGCTAGAACTTGTCCCATGCCATGACATGTCTTGTAGTGAGTTAATCAAGCTTGTAAAGATGCCATGTTGAATCTGTTTTTGTCATGTCCTGGAATTTTACTAAGTCTGAGATCTGTTTATGTTTTTGCATTATGCGTGAGTATGACAGCAAGGCCCCACCTGCCATACTAACACTCCTCAGGGCACCACATGTCATCCTCACCCCCTCCTCTTATTTCTTTTATTTTTTTCTTTATTCCAGCGATTTCCATTTCGGGAAAGATACCTTATTCCAGTTCAGGCAAGTCCATTTCTGGACATTTCCAAATAAGGAAAATGCCATTTTTGTCAGCTACCTTTTTAGGCAGTGTTTGACTTATTGCATTTGTGGTGATTTTTCTACAGCAACCCCAACATATTATATATGTTTTGGGGTAGAAAAATCCCACCAACCCAGCGGTGGCATTAGTTTATGCATTTGAGCAAGTTCATAAGCATGTCATTTTACATCATGATGTTGTTTGGGCATTTTTGTGTGATTTTTTTCAAACATGCTATGAGGTGGTTTGGCACATGGTTAGCTTCATTTTCATGTATACTTCATGCTAGAACTTGTCCCATGCCATGACATGCCTTGTAGTGAGTTAATCAAGCTTGTAAAGATGCCATGTTGAATCTGTTTTTGTCATGTCCTGGAATTTCACTAAGTTTGAGATCTGTTTATGTTTTTGCCATGTTTACATGCTTGCAATTGTATTTTCTAATCCCTTTTGGCTCAAGGTCAATAAGGGACTTTTGTTAAGCTCTCTGAGTAGCTCCATGCTATGCTTTGCTTTACCATGTTAAGTTCCTGTAACATATGGTTTTCTTACTTCAAAGTGTGCTACCTGATCTGAAATTCCAGACAAGTGTTAATTTCACTAAGTCTGAAACCTATTTATCAATTGCACTTTTGCCATGCTTGTTTGAACCTGTTAATGGATGAATTGGCCGTAGCTTAGTGTTCATCTTTTGTTAAGCATCATGAATGGATCCCTGCCATGTATTTTGTTGCCATATTTGAGTGCTGTAGCATAATTATCTGGTTGCATCTAGATGGCTACTTGCTGTTTATCGCAGACCGGTGCCATATTTGTTTCGCTTGCCATTTCTAAACCGTGCATCCGATTCCGGCGATCTTTATATCGATTTCAATCGAAATCACCTCATCTTTCCAGTGGCACTCTTGGACTTCCAAGTTGAGGCCAGGTTCTGATGTGGACATAGCTATCATAGAAACGTCTACAAATATTACATCACAAATTATTAACCAGGTACTTTCATTTCTTTGGACATATTATTTAACTCGCAGAAATATGATATTACACTCATGTTGTGATTTACTTGTACTCAGGAATAAAAGAATAAAAGAAGCAAGAGACTACTATGCCTTAAAACCAGATGGAGCAATCCATGCATGCATGCGCTCCATCATCCTTGCATGCATGCCCGCCGAACCATCCATTACACCCCATCCATCATCGATGTCACGTGGAGTGCACAGGAAACAAAGGCCTTTTGATTTGAATCCGTTGATCAGTATCAGCGACTTGGGCCATGTATTGTGGGCTGCGCCAAGTCTCCTCACGTCAGGGCCTGCAGCTTCGGCCTTTGTACTGTCCAACTCGTGCACAACTTCCTTCGATCAGCAGACCGGCTGGAACACATCTACGTACTCGTTTGCGTTTGTACCTCTTTAATAAATAGCTAGTCTAGGTTAGGGTTTAGACTTGGGTTTTGTTTAGAGAAGTTTAGCTATTGCTACTTTTATTTGTCTTCGCTCGTAGAGGCTAGTGCGACCGTCAAGACATCCTATCGGAACCCCATCTTGTGAGATTAATCCCATCTAGCATATTCGCAATTTTGAGATTGCTTGGCTATTATTTTCTTGCATGTTCTTTGATTTGCTTGCAGGAAAAATCCTTCGTGGATAGGTCGATCGCGTCGTTGGCTCGGTCAATAATGCCGTGGAGTTGGTTCAGCGATTGCTGTGGATATCAGTCATGTACGGTTCTTCCTGTACGGTTGGTAGCCGGATCGTGAGGGTCAAGTCCCACCCAAAATCGTAGTTATCCTCTCTCATCGAAAGATCGGGTCCCAGTGCACATCAAGTGGTATCAGTTTTCAGGTTCATCGGTGAGAGATTTACAGTTTTCTTAGATTAGATTGATTTTAGTCCTACAACCCACAAAAAGCCAAAAAAATTAGATTAGTTCATCCACTGCACCTACCTTTTTAGCCTCTAGCAATTTTTGCATCTAGTATTTGTGTAGTTGAATTTTTGGTTGCATTCATCTAATACTAGTGCTGGTCTAGATTAGCCCGAGAGCAAATTATACTAGATTGACTTTGTTTTTGTCCACCATATTTTTTGCCACACCAATCCATCCGCCGCGCACCGTCTACCTGATCTGCTAAGTTTACGTGTTTGTCGCACACGCGCCAACTGCACCTGTACACCACGTCCCATCCGCCTTAAAAATTGCTCCGCTGTTGCCGCGCGCACGTCCCAGATTCCGGCCACTAGCCAAGGAACACCCCGAGAAGTTTTTCTGTTCATATCTTTTATGCCTGCGCGTCACCCTAGACTTCTGCCAACAACTCGTTTTTCATCACACATCAGTCTATCCATCTGCCATCGTGTGTATGCCTCAGCAAATTACGCCGACCCCACACGCCCACCTGTGCGCAGCTGCTCCCTATGCTCCTTGGCGCCGCTTAACTGCTGTGTGCTTTGTGCATCGCTAGCCAGTACTACTGTTAAACGTTTGGAGTTGCCTACCTACGCATCTGACACTTCATTAATCTCCTATATCTCCAGTAGTACAATCAGGTCGCTTCTAGTAGCACACTCTGGTTTAATCCTGTTATCCTCTTGTTACGTGTGTATACTTGTTGGTAACCGGCCTGGTCAAAGGAAAAAAAAAGAGAAGAAAGAGCAAAAAAAGAAGAAGGAAAGAGCAAGAAAAGAAAGAGAAAAAAAATTGGAAAAAAATAGAGAAGAAAAAGTAAGACAAAAAAGTTCAGGCCGGTTAGCATCTTTTGGAATATCTTTTATTGTCCAGAAACTTTACTTTGTTCGTATACGTGATATCTGCTGGACATTTTTCTGCTCTAGGTTTTCATACACTGCCATTTATACCTCACTTATATCTAGCTATTTAGAGCTGTCATATTTTCACCGGCTTCCACTCATTTGATTTAGTATCTGGGATTAGATTATTTTATCTCTTACTAGTCGACTGCCAGCACTAGTTAGAAGTTTGAGCAATTATTCAACTTGCATTGCTTTTTGCTAAATTGTGCCACTGATATTGTGAGTTGAGAAACCTTTGCCAAGCTACACTTTTTCTACCAATAAGTACAGGTTCCGGCTCTACTGATTCCTGGTTATCGCTCCATCCAATCTTCATCGGTAGTTTGAAGCCAACACCAACGCGCCGATCACCACCTGTTGCATTGGTAAGAACAAGTAAGAATTTGATACTAAGTTTGAGTGTGAGCGAATTTTGTCCACCACATCCTGTTAGTTGATAAGGATTATACATTGTGTTTTTTTCCTCTTTCGCTAACAATGGCACAGGATCAACCAACACTTGAGGGCCTCACCGCGGATGTGAAAGTCACCAGCGAGCGTCTCGCCCAACTTGAGGGTGCTCAGATTGCGGCCGAAGAGAGGCTCAAGGCCATAGAGGATGCACAGGGTGTTGCGAACACACAGCTAAAGGACATCTTGTCACGTCTTGATGAGTTGCGGACTGCAGCCCCTATCAACAACAACGCGGATCCTCACAACTCCACGGGTGGCACCGCTACTTCGCGAGCTCGGCGTGTGCCCATGGGGCATCCACAACACCCAGCTACTGCCACTGATGCCGCCACCATAAACCAACACCAACAAATTCCTCCCCGCGTCGAGCAACATGGGGACAACTATGAGGATTATTCTAGTGACACAGAAGACGACCAAATGGTCAACCACCATAATGATCGTGCTCATCGACAACTACGTTTGAACCGTCAAGGTATGGCACGAGGTCCACACTGGTATGATGTTCGAGATTATGACCACTCTAGTGCTAAAATTATATTTACTATGCCTGCTTTCAATGGTAAATATAATCCAGATGTCTATCTTGATTGGGAACTTTCTGTTGAACAAAAATTTGCCTGTCATGATATTCCTGAAAACCAACAAGTTAGGGCAGCCACTAGTGAATTTACAAACTTTGCTTCCATGTGGTGGAGTGAATATTGTCATATTAATGCAAATAATATACCTACTACTTGGGATGCTTTAAAACGAGTTATGCGACAGCGTTATGTTCCTTCATATTATGCTCATGATAAACTAAATGAATTGCAACGTTTAAAACAAGGTAGCAGCTCTGTAGAGGATTATTATCAAGAATTGCAAACTGGCTTAGTGCGATGTGGATTAGTTGAAACCGACGATGCTATGATGGCTAGATTTTTAGGTGGTTTGAATCGTGATATTCAGGATATATTGGACTATAAGGAGTACAATTCTATTACTCGTTTGTTTCATTTTGCTTGTAAAGCTGAAAGGGAAGTACAGGGACGACACAACAAGGGATGAGGTAACTTTTTTGCAGGTCGTCACTCATCATGGACACACTCTCCAACTATCCCACCCACTACCGAGGCAACACCACACAACTCGAACAATGGTGCATTCCCAACAAGTTCAAAATTAGCTCCACAATCCTCTGCGGCTTCGAAAGCAATATCTCTAGCACCCACCACCTCGTCTGGATGCACAAGAGACATGAAGTGTCATATATGCAAAGGTGGCGGGCACTTGATGAAGGACTGTCCAAATAAAAGAACATTCATTGTGCGGGAAGATGGTGAGTACTCCTCTACTAGTGATTTGGATGAAGATACACGTGCTATGCTTGCCACTAATAATGCAGGTGACACCAAGGAGCATGACACAGAGGAGATACATATTAATGCTGAGATGGCAGATCAATACCCAAGCCTTGTAACCATGCGAGTACTTCGTGCCCAGGTGGGGCATACTGAGATGCCTCAACGTCATAATCTTTTTCAAACTAAGTTTGTTGTCAAAGGGCATTCTGTTCGTGTGATCATTGATGGTGGAAGCTGCAATAATTTGGCGAGTATAGAGATGGTCGAGAAACTTTGCCTCACCACTACGAGACACCCCCATCCATATTACATCCAATGGTTCAACGACTGTGGTAAGTTGAAGGTAACACGTCGTGTGCGAGTACAATTTACACTTGGTTCATATCGTGATTACATTGACTATGATGTTGTACCTATGCAAGCTTGTTCTTTATTGTT
The DNA here is from genome assembly GCF_002162155.2 of Triticum dicoccoides. Taxonomy (NCBI): domain Eukaryota; kingdom Viridiplantae; phylum Streptophyta; class Magnoliopsida; order Poales; family Poaceae; genus Triticum; species Triticum dicoccoides. The sequence goes on along the minus strand of NC_041384.1, from coordinate 186,296,225 downwards.
AGGTCGAACTTGGCAATATGATAATAGTGTTACTCATCATGGCAGAACAAATTCGTATACTCTTGTGTTTGAAGGAAAAACCATCAACTTGCTTCCTATGACCCCTGATGAAATAGTAAATGATGGAAAAGCTAAATCAACGGATCATACTATGCACACTATGCTTGCTGTCAATTCTGAAATGTTTTCGTTGAGTGTTTCAACTTATAATCTGGACATACCGGGTGGTCAGAAAGTTCATTTGCGTCCCCATAATTTATATATAGACTCGACATGGGATACAATTTATGATGATGTTATGCTCCGCCATGAGAAAATTTATCACGATTTTTAGAATGGTGATATCACAAATTTATCACAGCCTCATGAGCTAACGCCTTTCGAATGGCCTATGTATGTTGCATCTATTTTTGCTTTGCTCTATGATGTGTTTGACATAGGTGAAAGCCGAGGACAGCTTTGTTTTCAAGGAAGGGAGGATGATGTGGACATAGTTATCATAGAAACGTCTACAAATATTACATCACAAATTATTAACCAGGTACTTTCGTTTCTTTGGACATATTGTTTAACTTGCAGAAATATGATATTACACTCATGTTGCGATTTACTTGCACTCAGGAATAAAAGAATAAAAGAAGCAAGAGACTACTATGCCTTAAAACCAGATGGAGCAATCCATGCATGCATGCACTCCATCATCCTTGCATGCATGCCCGCCGAACCATCCATTACACCCCATCCATCATCGATGTCACATGGAGTGCAGAGGAAACAAAGGCCTTTTGATTTGAATCCGTTGATCAGTATCATCGACGTGGGCCATGTATTGTGGGCTGCGCCAATTCTCCTCACGTCAGGGCCTACAGCTTCGGCCTTTGTACTGTCCAACTCATGCACAACTTCCTTCGATCAGCAGACCGGCTGGAACACATCTACGTACTCATTTGCGTCTGTACATCTTTAATAAATAGCTAGTCTAGGCTAGGGTTTAGACTCGGGTTTTGTTTAGAGAAGTTTAGCTATTGGTACTTTTATTTGTCTTCGCTCGTAGCGGCTAGTGCGACCGTCAAGACATCCTATCGGAACCCCATCTTGTGAGATTAATGCCATCTAGCATATTCGCAATTTTGAGATTGCTTGGCTATTATTTTCTTGCATGTTCTTCGCTTTGCTTGCAGGAAAAATCCTTCGTGGATAGGTCGATCGCGCCGTTGGCTCGGTCGATAACGCCGTGGAGTTGGTTCAGCGATTGCCGTGGATATCAGTCGTGTACGGTTCTTCCTGTACGGTTGGTAGCCGGATCGTGAGGGTCAAGTCCCACCCAAAATCGTAGTTATCCTCTCTCATCGAAAGATCGGGTCCCAGTGCACATCAGGTTCATTCATTCCTTGTCAATTCTTGCATATGCATCACATATCGCATCCCGCATAGCATACCATGTTGCATCATGTTGTTTGAGCTTTGCACGTGGTTGATTGTGTTCCGTTTGCTTGTTTGTCTTGTTTGGGTAGAGCCGGGAGACGAGTTCGCTAACAAGGAGCCCGTTGAGTTTGCTTTCGAGGATCCAGTCAACCCTGACAACTTTGCAGGCAAGATGATCATACCCTCGAAATCACTTCTATCTTTGCTTTGCTAGTTGCTTGCTCTTTTGCTATGCCTATGCTGCGATGCCTACCACTTGCTTATCATGCCTCCCAAATTGCCATGTCAAACCTCTAACGCACCATGTCCTAGCAAACCGTTGATTGGCTATGTTACCGCTTTGCTCAGCCCCTCTTATAACATTGCTAGTTGCAGGTGAAGTTTGGAGATCATTCCTTGTTGGAACATTACTTTCTTGTTGGGATATCATTATATTATCTTGTTATCTTAATGCATCTATATACTTGGTAAAGGGTGGAAGGCTCGGCCTCTTGCCTAGTGTTTTGTTCCACTCTTGCCGCCCTAGTTTCCGTCATATCGGTGTTATGTTCCCGGATTTTGCGTTCCTTACGCGGTTGGGTGATAATGGGAACCCCTTGACAGTTCGCCTTGAATAAAGCTCCTCCGGCAATGCCCAACCTTGGTTTTACCATTTGCCACCTAGCCTCTTTTCCCCTTGGGTTTCCGAAGCCCAAGGGTCATCTTATTTAAACCCGGAAACCCAAGGGTCATCTTATTTAAACCCCCCTGGGCCAGTGCTCCTCTGAGTGTTGGTCTGAACCGGGCAGCCTACGGGGCCACCTCGGGGAAACTCGAGGTTTGGTTTTACTCGTAGCTTGACCTATCTGAGTGTGCCCTGAGAACGAGATATGTGCAGCTCCTATCGGGATTTGTCGGCACATTCGGGCGGTGTTGCTGGATTTGTTTTAACCTGTCGAAGTGTCTTGTAGAACCGGGATACCGAGTCTGATCGGAATGTCTCAGGAGTAGGTATATCCTTCGTTGATCGTGAGAGCTTGTCATGGGCTAAGTTGGGACTCCCCTGCAGGGATTTGAACTTTTGAAAGTCGTGCCCGCGGTTATGGGCAGATGGGAATTTGTTAATATCCGGTTGTAGATAACTTGAACCTTAACTTAATTAAAATGAATCAATTGTGTGCGTTACCGTGATGGTCTCTTCTCGGCGGAGTCCAGGAAGTGAACACGGTGTTGGAGTAATGATTGCCGTAGGTTATTCTCTAGTTCTTCATTCGTGCTTTGCCTTCTCTTCTCGCTCTCATTTGCGAACAGGTTAGCCACCATATATGCTAGTCGCTTGCTGCAGCTCCACATATTACCTTGCCTTACCTATAAGCTTAAATAGTCTTGATCGCGAGGGTGCGAGATTGCTGAGTCCCTGTGGCTCACAGATTACTTCCAAACCAGATGCAGGGCCTGATGACTCCGTTCCAGATGATGCGCTTGAGCTCAAGTGGGAGTTCGATGAGGACTCACGCCGTTACTATGTGTCTTTCCCTGATGATCAGTAGTGGTGCCCAGTTGGGGCGATTGGGACCATGTCGCTTGTTGGGGTTGATCTTTTATTTTGGCACCGTAGTCGGGCCATGAGTGATTGGATTATGTAATGCTATTTATGTACTTTGTTTGACGTGGCGAGTGTAAGCCAACTATGTACCTTCCCTTTTATTATCTATATTACATGGGATGTTGTGAAGATTGCCTTACTTGCGACATTGCTTTCAATGTGGTTATGCCTCTAAGTCGTGCTTCGACACGTAGGAGATATAGCCGCATCGAGGGCGTTACAAGTTGGTAATCAGAGCCTTCCCCGAACTTAGGAGCCCCCACTGCTTGATCGTTTTTAGCAGCCGTTGTTGAGTCTAGAAAAATGTTTTGAGTCATTTAGGAATTATATATCAGAGAGTTTAGGAATTCTTTTTACTCCCCAGTCCCTTCATCGCTCTGGTAAGGCATCCTGACGTAGAGCTTTGACTCTTCTCTTCTCAAATTTCACTAAAAAAAATTTAGGATCACGCGGGTATCTTGGAATCGTTCCGATGGTTTTGTGACGAGAACACTGTTCTTGGTGCCTCCTGTCATTTAGGGGTTGTGGCAGTGTCCCGGGGAGTTGAGCTCCGAGGTGTTGTCGTCACAATTTTATCGTTGCAGTTCTGGAATACCTGAGTTTAGTTTGCCGACATCGAAAATCTCTTTTATGCAGTTGTTGGTGAGATAACCTCGATGCCACCCAGTACTGGGGCGGGAGTTCGGGAGTATTGCCATAACTTGTATAAGATGCTTTTCGAAGGTTGAGGTAGATGGTTTCCGAAGTTTTTCTCGGTTATGTGTTGAAGGATGGATACAACTGGATGTAGGATTTGCTAGATTTGGGTGAGATATTATGCTTCCCCTGTATCCCCAACACCTGATTGCATAACCGGAAAGGTTCGGGAGTTTCATAGGTGGGAATTCTTGTAGCTCTAGTTCTTCTTCCACGGATATTTGGTTTGAGATTAGGTGATCTTTACCGAGTATTCGTTCTTGTTCTGTACCTTGTTGATTTATTTCTCTACCTAAATTCTAAGTGGCTTCTCAATTTATGGATATGTGACCATTTCAAGTGGAATGCATTCGTTCTTATGTTCGGATGTGAAGACTATATGTCGCAATTTCAACCCGCTTGATTTAGCTTCAATTTTATCTGTCAATGTGCTAACGGATGTCACCCTCTTCAGGATGGCTCCCGCTAAGGGTAACAATCAGAATCAGAATCAGGATCCGCCACCACCTCATCCTCCTCCGGAGGCATGGCAAGCTATGATGGCCGCTACCAATGCAAACATGCAGTTGATCATGCAAATTCTTCAAGAACACAATCAAGCGAACCAAGGCAACCAGGGCAACAATAAGAATCACTTTGCTACACTCAACCAGTTCCTTGCTAACCAGCCAAAGACCTTCAGCAATTGTGTTGAGGCAACTGATGCTGATGATTGGCTTGTGGACCTATGCAAGCATTTCGAGTGCAGTAACGTCAGGCCTGAGGACTTTGTCAAGTTCGCTTCCTTCCAACTCAAAGACCAAGCTGCAGAATGGTTCCAGTAGTACAAAGATTCCAGAGGAGTCCGTGTGATTACCTGGGATGAATTCCGTCAAGACTTCAAAGCTCATCATATTCCTCAGAGCATGGTTGAAAGCAAGCGTGAGGAATTCCGCAACCTGAAGCAAGGCTCTTTGTCTGTCTATAACTACAACAAGTTGTTTCAGAAGCTCGCCCGCTTTGCTAAGCAGGACGTCCCTGATGAGAAGAGCATGATATACCAGTTCAGGGGTGGTCTCAGAGAAGAAATCCAGCTAGCTCTTGTTCTCTTTGAGCCCTTGAGGTACGATGAGTTCTACAACATGGCATTGAAGCAAGAGGCTGCCCAACTGAAGTGTGATGCCTCCAAGAAGCGAGTCAGAGATGCTACTCCTTCTTCCTCTACTCAAGTGGCCAGGCAGCAGAAGTATTGGCTTCCTTCTCCTCCGTTCCGTCAGCCGTATCAGCAGAAGAGCAAAGGTGGCAGTGGATCTTCCCACCCACCCAACCCTGGCTTTCAGAATAAGGCTTCGTCTCAAGCTCCAAGATCGAGTGCTCCGTATCACCGTCCGCTTTCAGAGGTCACGTGCAACAAGTGCCAACAGAAGGGTCACTATGCCAACAAGTGCTTCAATCAGAGGCGTCTCCCTCCTCCTCCTCCTATGAGAACGGCAAGTATAGCTGTGGTCAAGCATAACCCCAAGTACGCCAAGGTCAACATGGTGAATGCAGCTCAGGCAGAGGACTCGTCAGATGTCATCATGGGTAACCTTCCTGTTAACGATATTCCTGCAAGAGTTCTTTTTGACACTGGTGCATCGCATTGTTTCATGTCAAAGCCATTTTTTACCAAGCATGAATTTGTTTCTTCTCATTTGTGCAAACAAATGGATATCGTTTCTCCTGGCAAACACTTGAGTGCAAGTCTGGAGGTTCCAGATGTTACTATCACCTTGGGCGACTACAAGTTCCTTTCTTCCCCAATGGTCCTTGGTAACTCGGATATTAATCTTATTCTCGGAATGGATTGGCTTTCTAAGCACAAGGCTCAGCTTGATTGTGCAGCCAGGCAGATTCAATTGACTCATTCGTCTGAGGATGTAATTGTCTTTGCCGCTCGTGACGATACCATCCGTCTGTTTTCTCTCAATGAGAAGGGTGAACTGGATGCCATCTCGCAAATTCCAGTCGTTTGCGAATATCAAGACGTCTTTCTAGAAGAGCTTCCAGGAATGCCTCCACACCGGCCAGTTGAATTCGTCATCGATCTTGAGCCTGGCACGGAACCGGTTTGCAAGCATCCTTACAAGCTTGGACCTGAAGAGTTGAAGGAGCTGAAGAAGCAACTCGATATTCAAGAGCAAATGGGTCTCATCCGACCTAGTTCCTCTCCGTGGGGTTGTGGTGTACTCTTTGTGAAGAAGAAGGATGGAACGGACCGACTTTGTGTTGACTATCGTCCATTGAACAAGAAGACTATCAAGAACAAGTACCCACTTCCCAACATCAACGAGCTGTTCGAACAACTCAAAGGTGCCCAAGTATTCTCCAAGCTTGATCTCCGTATGGGTTATCACCAGATTCGAATCCGTGAGCAAGATATTCCCAAGACGGCTTTCAGAACAAGCTATGGTTCATACGAATACACTGTCATGTATTTTGGCCTTGTCACGCTCCTCCGACTTTCTCTCGCATGATGAACTTCATCTTCAACGCCTACACAAATGATTTCATTTTGGTCTATCTCAACGACATTCTGGTCTTTTCGAAGAACAAGGAAGATCACGCCAAGCACTTGCGTTTGGTGCTCGATAAGCTCAGGGAACATCAGTTCTACGCCAAGTTCTCAAAGTGTGAGTTTTGGCTCGATGAGGTTCTTTATCTTGGGCATATCATCTTTGCCAAGGGCATTGCGGTGAATCCTGAGAAGGTGTCTGCAATTGTGAATTGGGAACCACCTCAGAACGTGAAGCAACTCCGTAGCTTCCTCGGTCTCGCAAGCTACTGTCGAAGGTTTGTTGAGAACTTTTCTAAGATCGCGAAGCCTCTTTCAAACCTTCTCCAGAAGCACGTCAAGTATGTTTGGTCTCCGGAATGTGACATCGCTTTCAACACTTTGAAAGAGAAATTGTTCACTGCTCCAGTTCTGACTCCTCCTGATGAATCCAAACCGTTCGAGGTCTTCTGCGATGCCTCTCTTCAAGGTCTTGGTGCAGTGTTGATGCAAGAGAAGAAAGTTGTGGCTTATACCTCTCGCCAGTTGAAGCCCAATGAAAAGAACTACCCCACTCATGACCTCGAGTTGGCGGCAGTTGTGCACGCTCTTTTGACTTGGAGACATCTCTTATTGGGAAGAAAAGTGGACATTTTCACTGACCACAAGAGTCTCAAGTACATCTTCACTCAGCCTAATCTCAACCTCAGGCAGACTCGATGGGTCGAAATGATTCAAGAGTATAATCTGAGTATCGAGTATACTCCAAGCAAGGCCAATGTGATTGCTGACGCTTTGAGCAGGAAGGCTTACTGCAACAGTCTGATTCTCAAGCCTTATCAACCTGAGCTTTGTGAAGCTTTCCGCAAACTTAATATGCAAGTTGTTCCTCAAGGTTTCCTCGCCAACCTTCAAGTCTCTCCTACCTTGGAAGAGCAGATTCGTCAGGCTCAACTTCTTGATGCTATGGTGAAGAAGGTGAAGATTGGGATTACCAAGAGCCAACCCAAGTACAAGTGCTACCGCCTTGATGACAAGGATACTCTCTTCTTCGAGGATTGTATTGTTGTGCCCAAAGGTGATCTTCGTAAAGTGATCATGAACGAGGCTCACAATTCACTCCTTTCCATCCACTCTGGGAGTATGAAGATGTATCAGGACCTCAAGCAGGCTTATTGGTGGACTCAAATGAAGCGCAAGATTGCTCAATTCGTGAATGAATGTGATGTCTGCAGAAGAGTGAAGGCGGAACACCAAAGGCCAGCTGGTCTCCTCCAACCTCTTGCCATTCCATAATGGAAGTTTGACCACATTGAGATGGACTTCGTGACTGGGTTTCCAAAGTCCAAGCGTGGCAATGATGCTATATTCGTTGTCATCGACAAACTCACTAAAGTGGCTCACTTTCTGCCTATCAAAGAGTCTATCACTGCAGCTCAATTGGCGGAGCTGTATACCTCTCGGATTGTCTCTCTGCATGGTATTCCACAGGTGATCTCTTCAAACCGTGGCAACATCTTTACCTCCAAGTTTTGGGAGTCTTTTCAGAAGGCCATGGGCACCAACATCCGCTTCAGCACAACTTTCCATCCTCAAACTAGCGGTCAAGTCGAGCGTGTCAATCAGATTCTTGAGGATATGCTCAGGGCTTGTGTGATCTCCTTCAGTATGAAGTGGGAGGATTGCCTTCCATATGCTGAATTCTCCTACAACAACAGTTTTCAAGCAAGTTCGGGCAAGGCCCCATTCGAAATTCTGTATGGCAGGAAGTGCCGTACTCCACTCAACTGGTCTGAAACCGGTGAGCGTCAACTTCTGGGAAATGACTTAATCACAGAGGCAGAGGAAATGTGTAAAGTCATTTGAGATAACCTCAAAGCAGCGCAATCGCGCCAGAAGAGCTACTATGATAGTAAGCACCGTGATTTGGCTTTCGAGATCGGAGATCATGCTTACCTTCGCGTCTCTCCAATGAAAGGTACTCGTCGCTTCGGTATCAAAGGGAAGCTTGCCCCTAGATACGTGGGTCCTTTCAAGATCGTCAGCAAGAGAGGCGATCTTGCCTATCAACTCGAGCTTCCTTCAAACTTTGCAAATGTGCACGACATGTTCCATGTCTCTCAGCTCCGCAAGTGCTTCAAGACTCCTGACCGCACCGTCAACTTTGAAGACATTGATCTCCAAGAAGATCTCTCTTATCGTGAGCACCCGTTGCTATTCTTGAAGAGACTGAATGCAAGACTCGCAATAAGTCAATCAAATTCCTCAAAGTCAAGTGGTCACACCATTCCGACCATGAAGCCACCTGGGAACGCGAGGATCGCCTCCGTTCCGAGTACCCGGCGTTTTTCCAGTCCTAGATCTCGGGACGAGATCCTCTTGTAGTGGTGGAGTGTTGTAACACCCCAGTTGTAAAACTTCCATAATTGGAGATGTACCCAGCCTTGTCATGTTCAATACTAAGTGTTTTTCCTCCTTGTGGTTTTCATTTTGGGTTTGCCTTGTTTCCTTTCTTGCCTTGTCTTGTCTTTACTTGCCATCTTGTTGCATCATTGGCCTCATCTTAGTGTTGCATTTGTGCTTCTTGTCATGATGCATTTCATCATCCCCTTCATGTGCATTGTGTGTTTCATGCATGTTATATTGTTGCTTGACCCATGTGTGATCCGTACATGACCACCTCTATGCATCATCACCTCTCCTCCTTTTTCTTCCTTCTTCCTTTTTGGAAGTGTCGTCTTGCGCTCCTCCATAAATGTTCATCTTCTCCATATAAATCTTGCTACATGTCCAGAAACCCCCTGCCAAATTTTCACCTCTTTTAGAATTGTTTTGGTTGGGTTCAAAAATGCATCAAGTTTGAATTTTATTCAAACTTGCTTTATTTTTCTACCTCTAAAATTGTCCATACCAATTTATTTAAATAGAGCATATTTCCAGGAGCTCGGGGATATTTTTTGTTTCTGCCAAATACATCTCCTACCTCCCTGACCTTTTCCTTTCTTCAGCTGTGATTTTTAAATGTTTAGAATTTTAGAGGAGAAGGAGAGGACCTTCCCAGCACACCCACTTGGGCCTTTTCTCACACCCGGCCCAGCCATCCACTCTCACCGCAGCCCAGTCAGCCCACGCGTACAGGAGCTTCGTCCTCCTGTACGGCAGGCCATCCAGAGCAGCCACATCGGCACGCCAGATGATTTGACGGCCGGAGCTCATCCCTAGACCCTATAAAAGACGTCCCCGGTGCCCTAGGGTCTCCCCTCGACCGATCCCCCTCCTCTTCTTCCCTCTCCGCCGCCTAGGCTAGCGCCAGGCGCCTCGCCGTCGCCCTGCCCACCATGACCCGAGTGAGCAAGAGCTCAAGCTCGGGGTAGCCGTCCACGTCACGCCTCCGACCCGCCTGTTGCCGTCGAGAGGACCGTCAAGTACCTCTCTGCCCTCTTCTTCACGCACGGACCTCTACTGTAACACCCTCGATGCGACTATAGCTCCCACGTTGTCGAGGCACAACTTAGAGACATAATTGCATTGAAGGCATATGTCGCAAGTGAGGTAATCTTCACACAACCCATGTAATACATAATGGAAAGAGATACATAGTTGGCTTACAATCGCCACTTCACACAATTACATGAATAAAGCATTACATCAACCAAATACAATCATGGCCCGACTACGGAGCCAGAATAAAAGAAGAACCCCAAATGCGACAAAGGTCCCCGATCGACCCCAACTGGGCTCCACTACTGATCAACTAGAACGAAACAACACAAAGAGCAAGATCTTCATCGAGCTCCTCCTGAGCTTGGTTGCGTCATCTGCACGGACTCATCGGCACCTGCAAACTGGTTTTGGAAATATCTGTGAGCCACGGGGACTCAGCAATCTCGCACCCTCGCGATCAAGACTATTTAAGCTTATGGGTAAGGTAAAGGTATGAGGTGGAGCTGCAGCAAGCGACTAGCATATATGGTGGCTAACATACGCAAATGAGATCGAGAAGAGAAGGCAAAGCACGGTCGATAGAAGTATGATCAAGAAATGATCCTGGACTACCTACGTCAAGCATAACTCCAACAACCGTGTTCACTTCCCGGACTCCGCCAGAAGGAGACCATCACGGTTACGCACGCGGTTGATTCATTTTAGTTAAGGTCAACTTCAGGTTTTCTACAACCGGACATTAACAAATTCCCATCTGCCCATAACCACGGGCACGGCTTTCGAAAGTTCAAATCCCTGCAGGGGTGTCCCAACTTAGCCCATCACAAGCTCTCACGGTCAACGAAGGAATAGACCTCCTCCCGAGACGTTCCGATCAGACTCGGTATCCCGGTACAACAAGACATTTCGACAGGGTAAAACTAAACCAGCAACACCGCCCGAATGTGCCAACAAATCCCGATAGGAGCTGCACATATCTCTTTCTCAGGGCACACTCAGATGAGCCAGACGTCGGGTAAGCCAGCCCAGAGTTGCCCCTGGTAGCCTCGGACATCGCTCAGTTGGACCAACACTCAGAGGAGCACTGGCCCGAGGGGGGTAAAATAATGATGACCCTTGGGCTGGCCGACCCAAGTGAAAGAAAAAGGCTAGGTGGCGAATGGTAAAACCAATGTTGGGCATTGCTGGAAGAGCTTTACTTAAGGCGAACTGTCAAGGGGTTCCCATTATAGCCCAACCGCGTAAGGGACGCAAAATCCGGGAACATAACACCGATATGAGGGAAACTAGGGCGGCAAGAGTGGAACAAAACACCAGGCATAAGGCCGAGCCTTCCACCCTTTACCAAGTATATAGATGCATTAATTAGATAAGATATATTGTGATATCCAAACAAGTAAATAAATGTCCCAACAAGGAACAACATCTCCATGTTCCAACAAGGAACAACATCAATCTTCACCTACAACTAACAACGCTATAAGAGGGGCTGAGCAAAGCGGTAACATAGCCAATCAACGGTTTGCTAGGACATGGTGGGTTAGAGGTTTGACATGGCAATTTGGGAGGCTGGCAAGCAAATGGTAGGCATCGTAGCATTGGCATAGCAAAAGAGCGAGCAAGCTAGCATAGCAAAGATAGTAGTGATTTCGAGGGTATGATCATCTTGCCTGAGATCCCGCAAGGAAGAAGAACGAGTCCATGAAGAAGACAAACGGACGTAGACGAACGGATCCTCACAAACTCGACGTTAACGGAACCAACCCGAAGAAGCAACACCGGAAAGAAGCAAACAACATAGTAAACAACCACGACATAAACATGGCATGATGCGCAAACAAGTATGATGCATGTCCGGTTTAATGAGGCATGGCATGACAAAGTGCACAAACAATCCTACAAATTAAGTGGAGCTCAAATATGCAACGAGTTGCATATTGAAGAAAACAGCACATGACTTATTTAGTTCTCTCTCGTTTATGTACCCACCAATATTAAATGTTGTTAGCATGGAAAGAGAGTGAAGCAAAGTAAAACTACCTATCTAGTCAAGTTTAAATGAGGCCGGAAGCAACGAACAACAATTCCGGTAAATCCCCATAGCATATTTTAGATTTGGTACTGTTCTGCCCTAAACATAATTTTAGAGTTGTTTAGCATGCAAATAAAGGTCACCATGTTAAACTAGGCATTTTTCTACCACATTTACATATAAAGATTATTAAAATCGGAGTTACGGTTATTTAGTTATGAATTAAATCATTTTAACATGGCATAGGAGCAAATTAATGCAAACAACAATTTTTTTAACATTTCAAACATAGATGAAAGTTGGATATTATTAATCTACACAAAATTCTGAGCAAGTTTCATATGTAAAACATTTTAATTCGATGCACGGTTAGTGAGTTATTAAATGCATGAACTAGGGGGACTAATCTGCAAAACTGGCAATCTCTGGATAAATAGGAAAATCCCAGGCGCTGGAAAAAAAACATACGCGGGTCGAAACAGGAACTGACCCAACAAGAGAAAAAAAATCAAGAGGAGGAGGCGCTCGGGGGCTGCTCACCCTGGGCCTTGGCCCGGCTGGAGGGGAAGCAGGCCGAGGCGGGGTGGCGCGCTGGGCCGGACTCGGGCCCGCGAAGGAGTCAACGGGGGCGCTCGTCGTCTCCCGATCGGATCGGGGACGCAGGGCGAGGCGGAGATCCATGATGACGACGCCGGCGAGGCTGGGCGATGAGCCGGCGAGGGAACGGCGCCGGGGAAGCGGGGACGGCGGATCCCGGTCCGGCGGGGCCAGATCCGGTGGATCCCGGCCGGGTTCGGGTGAAGACATGGCCGGCGGCGGCGAACTCCATGGCGTCGGGTCCCTACTGCGGCGAGCTGGGGGTCGCCGGCGAGCCGGACGAGGTGGCGCAGAGGAACGACGATGAGGCCCTGGATCGGGCTCGCGCAAGTTTCGGACGACGGCCGCTCGGGCCAGCGCGGGCCTGCGATGGGCCTGCAGGGCCGGCGCGGTGGAGGGAGAGGAGAGAGAGGGTGGCGGCGCTGACATGTCGCGCGCTGAGTGGGTGAGGGCGCTAGCGGCGGTGAGGTGGCGCTCTCCGGTTGGTCGGAGTGAGGTGGCTGAGGGCGGCGGACATGTCCGGCGCGGACGAAATTGTCCGGCAGCGCGAGGTGGACGAAGGTTAGGGTTTGGACTGCGCGAAAATTCGGAGGGGATCACATATTTATAGGTAGAGGGAGCTAGGAGAGTCCAAATGGGGTGCGGTTTTCGGCCACGCGATCGTGATCGAACGACCGAGATGATGGAGCAGAGTTAGGTGGGTTTTGGGCCAAAATGGAAGGGTGTTGGGCTGCAACACACACGAGGCCTTCTCGGTCCCTCGGTTAACCGTTGGAGTAACAAACGAAGTCCAAATGATACGAAACTTGACAGGCGGTCTACCGGTAGTAAACCAAGGCCGCTTGACAAGTCTCGGTCCAATCCGGAAATTTTAATCCCCACACAAGAAAGAAAGGTAGAAATGACCACCGGAGGAGAACGGAACGCCGGATTGCAAAACGGACAACGGGGAAAATGCTCGGGCCATGAGACGAACACGTATGCGAATGGAATGCACATGATGACATGATATGCAATGCATGACACACAAGCAATGACAAGGCAACACCAGTGAATAACTGAACGACACCTGGCACATCAGTCTTGGGGCGTTACAACACTCCACCACTATGAGAGGATCTCGTCCCGAGATCTAGAATGGCACCGGAGGGAAAAACGGAAGAGAAAGAGAAGAGGTAAAACAAATTGCTTCTTTGACAAACGAGTGAAACCAAAGAATCTTGAAAACGGTTAAGCCATTTCGAGAAAATAATACCACGAAGATGAACGAAGTTGAAAACACTCCGTTAGAAAAGAGGGACAAAGAACATTGCGAAAAAAACCTTGGGGTTGAAGGGCAAGATATACATAGAAAAAAACACTCCGGTTAAAGAAGGGGATCAAGGAAGACCAAATTCGGGCAGCGCTCCGGTTGAAACGGAAGGCAAAAACTTGATAAAATGAAAAGAACTTGAGCAAAAGGGCACGGCACTCCAGTTTAATGGATAGACATGAAAAAAAACACGATCCTGACAAAGCAAGAAGATGGGTTGAAGAGAGCAACATCAGAAAGCCTCCAAAGCAAAAGAATAGAAGATAGATAATTGAAATAAGATAATTGAGAAGAAAATGCCAATTTCTACCACAAAAGAGGTTGAAAAGGCATCTTTAGGAGAAAGGTTGAACGGGGTTGTTGGAAAACCAACAACGAAAAGGATAAGTTTGATATGGTCTTATGGAATACATCTCGAATTATGAGGTGACAACCTGCCACTCACGGAAAAGAATTGGATTGATATGAACAAATTTACGAGAAAGGTATGTCGCACCGGAAAGGACAAATGAAGATCTTGGATCATTTATGAGCACCATAATAGCAACAATCCTTAGGGACAGCTTTAGGTGAAATATAACCCAAGATAGCTCCAATGACGAGATTGATGGATTTAAAAATGTCTCATTCTAGACAGCATGTGAATCATGAAAACCCGAACTTAAATTATCAAGAATGACATAATACCACCTCGAATGATAAGGTAGACAGAAATGCACTCCGGATAGCAAGATGAAGAATGCTTGAACTCCTTAGAAAAGAATCTCGATGAACATTCGAGAAGGAATATAAATCCTTGATGAACCAACATGTAGAATCTCCAAGAAGAACTCCGGTAACGAAAGGATGACGAGAAGAAAGAGAAGTTGAAAACACAAGGTGAAACCTTGCAATGCTTTAGATGGATCTCCGTGATGATATAATTGAGAGAACTTGGAACTCTGGAAAAGAAAAGATGAAAAAAGTGAAACCAAGAATTTTTGATGAGCCTCCGGAATAAAGAATTAATCACTTGAATGAAACAAGAATAAGAATTACATTATGCTTATCCTTCACCAATTAAATTGATGACAATCAATGGATTTGGCATACTACTTATTCTCGTAGAGAGCATTAAGATAGATATAGCGCCAACTTTGGAAAATATTGAACAAACCACCGGTAGAATTGAAATAACGAATAAATTGATAAGGAAGAGAAATCTTGAACGAATCACCGTAAGAATTGGAAATGAACGAAGAAAGGATAAAGAAACACCGGGAAGAATTAGCAAATGAACGAAGGTGCTTGAGAGAATTTAGATATATGAGAACGAAGCGATCACGAGATGATAAGAGAATACTTGAATGATGCGCCAGTAAGATTTGGAGAAAGATAAGTGAAAACTGGAATGGATAAATCTTATTTGATGAACTCCGGATAATCAAACTGAGAAGACTCTTGAATTACTCCGGATGGGTGAGAAAGAATTCTGACAATCGAAAACAATTATGAGAGGATTGCAACAATCTCGAATGACGAAACTTGAAGAGAATGGAGCAAGGTTGAAAGAAGAATCTTCTTCGGTCTTCCAAACTGAGAATGACGACGAGAAATGCCATCATGACTTATTTAGGCACTCCGGAAGAATCAAAAGCAAAGAGATTGAGTCCATGATGAAAATAATTTGCAAGAATTTGGAGAAAACATATGACTGATGATGAATCATTCTTACGTACTTCAAAAACAAAATTTTGAGGATAGCTCCGGGAAAATAGAAGAGTCAAGTAAGATCCTGGGAAAAGACCTGTGGGTTAGGGCCCACTCAAAATAAGCACCATTGAAAAGATTTAAAAGAGAGAAAGCACCGGTTGAATTAAATGACTTGAATGAGATAACAACCTCGAGATATCTTCAGCACTCCGAAACAAATGAATAGCGAGGAGTGGATGATTAAGAGGTGCACCGGTGTGAGAAGGTATTGAAATGAGGAAAGGGTAAGGTCAACAAAGCTTGACTTGAAACCATCGGAGAAGATAAAAGAAAGAAGAATGATGAACTAGAAGCTCCGTTAGTATCTTCATGAGAATCACCGGATAAGAATATTGAAGCAAAAGAATGGAGAGGCTTCACATCAATAAGATGGATACTCGATTAAGAAATTTGAGTCCTTGAAGAAAACAAGGGAGGGAGGGTGGGAAAGCACCGTTGAGAATGAAACGAACACCGTTGAGAAGAGCCGAGATTGGATCTTGCAAATGTTGAAGTGATCGAATCCACTTGAAGAGAAACACACCGGTGAAAAAGGATTGACATGACAATCTCAATAAATGAGAAGGATTTGTATTCTCAAAGAAATATGAGAACACCGCTTAGGAAAGGTATGGAATCCACATTTGACTCCGAAGCAACTCGAATACCACAACTCAAAACAAAACAAAGGATTGGCTTGCAGAATTAGCCAGAACAAACATATGATAGAGATTTCGCCCGAAGTTTTCGTGGTGGGGCCTACACGGGCTCGATCGTACAACACCATCATGTACAAGGCAGTGCAGATGACATACGAAGCATCCCCGAGTCGGCATAGCCAAGGACTCTTTAAGACACAGCGAGACCACTGTAAAACCGACCGTGAATAGGCGGACCATTAGACGCCGAACCCCAATTTCATATCATACATCTGTCGGAAAGAAATCCTAAGAGCTACTAGAATTCCCACCTATGAAACTCCCGAACCTTTCCGGTTATGCAATCAGGTGTTGGGGATACAGGGGAAGCATAATATCTCACCCAAAACTAGCAAATCCTACATCCAGCTGTATCCATCCTTCAACACATAACCAAGAAACCTTCGGAAATCATCTACCTCAACCTTCGAAAAGCATCCGTTATACAAGTTATGGCGATACTCCCGAACTCCCGCCCCAGTACTGGGTGGCGTCGAGGTTATCTCACCAATGAACTGCATAAAAGAGATTTTCGATGTCGGCGTACTAAACTCAGGTATTCCAAAACTGCAACGATAAAATTATGA
Organism: Triticum dicoccoides; assembly: GCF_002162155.2. Taxonomy (NCBI): domain Eukaryota; kingdom Viridiplantae; phylum Streptophyta; class Magnoliopsida; order Poales; family Poaceae; genus Triticum; species Triticum dicoccoides. The sequence continues at coordinate 186,279,606 of NC_041384.1, read as the reverse complement.
CGACAACACCTCAGAGCTCAACTCCCCGGGACACTTCCACAAAACCCCTGACAGGAGGCACCAAGACAATGTTCTCATCACAAAACCATCGGAATGATTCCAAGATACCCGCGTGATCCTAAATTTTTTTTAGTGAAATTTGAGAAGAGAAGAGTCAAAACTCTACGTCAGGATGCCTTACCAGAGCGATGAGGAGACTGGGAAGTAAAAGAATTCCTAAACTCTCTGATATATAATTCCTAAAAGACTCAAAACATTTTTCTAGACACAACTCGGCCGCTAAAAACGATCAAGCAATGGGGCTTCTAAGGTCGGGGAAGGCTCTGATACCAACTTGTAACACCCTCGATGCGAGTATAGCTCCCACGTGTCGAGGCACAACTTAGAGACATAATCGCATTGAAGGCATATGTCGCAAGTGAGGTAATCTTCACACAATCCATGTAATACATAATGGAAAGAGATACATAGTTGGCTTACAATCGCCACTTCACATAATTACATGAATAAAGCATTACATCAACCAAATACAATCATGGCCCGACTACGGAGCCAGAATAAAAGAAGAACCCCAAATGCGACAAAGGTCCCTGATCGACCCCAACTGGGCTCCACTACTGATCAACTAGAACGAAACAACACAAAGAGCAAGATCTTCATCGAGCTCCTCCTGAGCTTGGTTGCGTCATCTGCACGAACTCATCGGCACCTGCAAACTGGTTTTGGAAATATCTGTGAGCCACGGGGACTCAGCAATCTCGCACCCTCGCGATCAAGACTATTTAAGCTTATGGGTAAGGTAAAGGTATGAGGTGGAGCTGCAGCAAGCGACTAGCATATATGGTGGCTAACATACGCAAATGAGAGCGAGAAGAGAAGGCAAAGCACGGTCGATAGAAGTATGATCAAGAAATGATCCTGGACTACCTACGTCAAGCATAACTCCAACAACCGTGTTCACTTCCCGGACTCCGCCAGAAGGAGACCATCACGGTTACGCACGCGGTTGATTCATTTTAGTTAAGGTCAACTTCAGGTTTTCTACAACCGGACATTAACAAATTCCCATCTGCCCATAACCGCGGGCACGGCTTTCGAAAGTTCAAATCCCTGCAGGGGTGTCCCAACTTAGCCCATCACAAGCTCTCACGGTCAACGAAGGAATAGACCTCCTCCCGAGACGTTCCGATCAGACTCGGTATCCCGGTACAACAAGACATTTTGACAGGGTAAAACTAAACCAGCAACACTGCCCGAATGTGCCAACAAATCCCGATAGGAGCTGCACATATCTCTTTCTCAGGGCACACTCAGATGAGCTAGACGTCGGGTAAGCCAGCCCAGAGTTGCCCCTGGTAGCCTCGAACATCGCTCAGTTGGACCAACACTCAGAGGAGCACTGGCCCGAGGGGGGTAAAATAATGATGACCCTTGGGCTGGCCGACCCAAGGGAAAGAAAAAGGCTAGGTGGCGAATGGTAAAACCAATGTTGGGCATTGCTGGAAGAGCTTTACTTAAGGCGAACTGTCAAGGGGTTCCCATTATAGCCCAACCGCAGGGACGCAAAATCCGGGAACATAACACCGCTATTACGGAAACTAGAGCGGCAAGAGTGGAACAAAACACCAGGCATAAGGCCGAGCCTTCCACCCTTTACCAAGTATATAGATGCATTAATTAGATAAGATATATTGTGATATCCCAACAAGTAAATAAATGTCCCAACAAGGAACAACATCTCCATGTTCCAACAAGGAACAACATCAATCTTCACCTGCAACTAACAACGCTATAAGAGGGGCTGAGCAAAGCGGTAACATAGCCAATCAACGGTTTGCTAGGACATGGTGGGTTAGAGGTTTGACATGGCAATTTGGGAGGCTGGCAAGCAAATGGTAGGCATCGTAGCATTGGCATAGCAAAAGAGCGAGCAAGCTAGCATAGCAAAGATAGTAGTGATTTCGAGGGTATGATCATCTTGCCTGAGATCCCGCAAGGAAGAAGAACGAGTCCATGAAGAAGACAAACGGACGTAGACGAACGGATCCTCACAAACTCGACGTTAACGGAACCAACCCGAAGAAGCAACACCGGAAAGAAGCAAACAACATAGTAAACAACCACGACATAAACATGGCATGATGCGCAAACAAGTATGCTGCATATCCGGTTTAATGAGGCATGGCATGACAAAGTGCACAAACAATCCTACAAATTAAGTGGAGCTCAAATATGCAACGAGTTGCATATTGAAGAAAACACCACATGACTTATTTAATTCTCTCTCGTTTATGTACCCAACAATATTAAATGTTGTTAGCATGGCAAGAGAGTGAAGCAAAGTAAAACTACCTATCTAGTCAAGTTTAAATTAGGCCGGAAGCAACGAACAACAATTCCGGTAAATCCCCATAGCATATTTTAGATTTGGTACTGTTCTGCCCTAAACATAATTTTAGAGTTGTTTAGCATGCAAATAAAGGTCACCATGTTAAACTAGGCATTTTTTTTACCCCATTTACATATAAAGATTATTAAAATTGGAGTTACGGTTATTTAGTTATGAATTAAATCATTTTAACATGGCATAGGAGCAAATTAATGCAAACAACATTTTTTTAACATTTCAAACATAGATGAAAGTTGGATATTATTAATCTACACAAAATTCTGAGCAAGTTTCATATGTAAAACATTTTAATTCGATGCACGGTTAGTGAGTTATTAAATGCATGAAATAGGGGGGCTAATCTGCAAAACTGGCAATCTCTGGATAAATAGGAAAATCCCAGGCGCTGGAAAAAAAACATACACGGGCCGAAACAGGAACTGGCCCAACAAGGTAAAAAAATCAAGAGGAGGGGGCGCTCGGGGGCTGCTCACCCTGGGCCTTGGCCCGGCTGGAGGGGAAGCAGGCCAAGGCGGGGCGGCGCGCTGGGCCGGACTCGGGGCCCGCGAAGGAGTCAATGGGGGCGCTCGTCGTCTCCCGATCGGATCGGGGAGGCAGGGCGAGGCGGAGATCCATGGCGACAACGCCGGTGAGGCTGGGCGACGAGCCGGCGAGGGAACGGCGCCCGGGAAGCGGGGACGGCGGATCCCGGTCCGGCGGGGCCAGATCCGGTGGATCCCGGCCGGGTTCGGGTGAAGACGTGGCCGGCGGCGGCGAACTCCATGGCGTCGGGTCCCTACTGCGGCGAGCTGGGGGTCACCGGCGAGCTGCTCCGGCGAGCCGGACGAGGTGGCGCAGAGGAACGGCGACGAGGCCCTGGATCGGGCTCGCGCAAGTTTCGGACGATGGCGGCTCGGGCCAGTGCAGGCCTGCGATGGGCCTGCAGGGCCAGCGCGGTGGAGGGAGAGGAGAGAGAGGGTGGCGGCGCTGACGTGTCGCACACTGAGTGGGTGAGGGCGCTAGCGGCGGTGAGGTGGCGCTCTCCGGTTGGTCGGAGTGAGGTGGCTGAGGGCGGCGGACATGTCCGGCGCGGACGAAATTGTCCGGCGGCGCGAGGTGGACGAAGGTTAGGGTTTGGACTGCGCGAAAATTCGGAGGGGATCACATATTTATAGGTAGAGGGAGCTAGGAGAGTCCAAATGAGGTGCGGTTTTCGGCCACGCGATCGTGATCGAACGACCGAGATGATGGAGCAGAGTTAGGTGGGTTTTGGGCCGAAATGGAAGGGTGTTGGGATGCAACACACACGAGGCCTTCTCGGTCCCTCGGTTAACCGTTGGAGTAACAAACGAAGTCCAAATGATACGAAACTTGACAGGCGGTCTACCGGTAGTAAACCAAGGCCGCTTGACAAGTCTCGGTCCAATCCGGAAATGTTTAATCCCCACACAAGAAAGAAAGGTAGAAATGACCATCGGAGGAGAACAGAACGCCGGATTGCAAAACGGACAACGGGGAAAATGCTCGGGCCATGAGACGAACACGTATGCAAATGGAATGCACATGATGACATGATATGCAATGCATGACACGCAAGCAATGACAAGGCAACACCAGCGAATAACTGAACGACACCTGGCACATCGGTCTCGGGGCGTTACATCTACGGCCCTGGATCGACTACCACGACGACATCTTCTCCCTCTGCTTCGCGGACAGCAGCCCCACCAAGTTCAGCGCTCCCTCGCGTCATCTCCGGCTCATCTCCGTCGACCCCATCGTGTCCTAGGGTGAGCTGGGTAACGCACCAACCTCTCCCTTTTCTTTCCATGGCATATAGGACCCCGTGAGGCTCGATTGATCCGTGTCTTTGCTGTGCTCACGGTGCTTCGGCGAGGTCTGCAGTTTTGTTGTGTGTACTTGATGCAGCGCGCCCGCGTGTCCCCGTGCTCCGGTTCCCACCTGGCTGCGTTCTCCTCGCCACGCTTGCCCGTGTGCATGCTCGCAGCCCGCTCGCCTCGCCTCGCCTCGCCAGCTTCAGAGGTCGCTCGCTCGGCCTCTGCTCGGCCTCTGCACCGATGGTACCAAGCCAAGCTCGCCATGAGCTCGTGCTCGAGTTGAACCCAACGCGCGCATTCTCGCAGTAGCTCCACATGCACGCGCTAATCCCCCCTCCGTGTCCGCACCCCTGCCGACACACCACCTCGCCGGATATGGCCGCCTCGCTCGCCGGCATCGTCGTCGTTTTCTTTTCTGTACGCGTAGAGGAGACTAGCCAGACCTCGTGCTAGTACATAAGGTGTCCGGTCTTCTTTATGCCAACTATGAGCGCCTGGCCCAGTGGCAAAGGCCACGCTCTAACTCCAGGGAGACCTGCGTTCGATCCTCCCTCCCCTGGTGCGGTTTAAACCCCCCCTTTTTTGCATTATGCGTGAGTATGACAGCAAGGCCCCACCTGCCATACTAACACTCCTCAGGGCACCACATGTCATCCTCACCCCCTCCTCTTATTTCTTTTATTTTTTTCTTTATTCCAGCGATTTCCATTTCTGGAAAGATACCTTATTCCAGTTCAGGCAAGTCCATTTCTGGACGTTTCCAAATGAGGAAAATGCCATTTCTGTCAGCTACCTTTTTAGGCAGTGTTTGACTTATTGCATTTGTGGTGATTTTTCTACAGCAACCCCAACATATTATATATGTTTTTGGGGTAGAAAAATCCCACCAACCCAGTGGTGGCATTAGTTTCTGCATTTGAGCAAGTTCATAAGCATGTCATTTTACATCATGATGTTGTTTTGGCATTTTTGTGTGAATTTTTTTCAAACATGCTATGAGGTGGTTTGGCACATGGTTAGCTTCATTTTCATGTATACTTCATGCTAGAACTTGTCCCATGCCATGACATGCCTTGTAGTGAGTTAATCAAGCTTGTAAAGATGTCGTGTTGAATCTGTTTTTGTCATGTCCTGGAATTTCACTAAGTCTGAGATCTGTTTATGTTTTTGCCATGTTCACATGCTTGCAATTGTATTTTCTGATCCCTTTTGGCTCAAGGTCACTAAGGGACTTTTGTTAAGCTCTTTGAGTAGCTCCATTCCATGCTTTGCTTTGCCATGTTAAGTTCCTGTAACATATAGTTTTCTTGCTCCAAAGTGTGCTACCTGATCTGAAATTCCAGACAAGTTAATTTCACTAAGTCTGAAACCTATTTATCAATTGCACTTTTGCCATGCTTGTTTGAACCTGTTAATGGATGAATTGGCCATAGCTCAGTGTTCATCTTTTGTTAAGCATCATGAATGGATCCCTGCGATGTATTTTATTAACATGTTTGAGTGCTGTAGCATAATTATCTTGTTGCATCTAGATGGCTACTTGTTGTTTATCGCAGACCGGTGTCATATTTGTTTCGCTTGCCATTTCCAAACCGTGCATCCGATTCCGGCGATCTTTATATCGATTTCAACCGAAATCACCTCATCTTTCCAGTGGCACTCTTGGACTTCCAAGTTGAGGCCAGGTTCATTCATTCCTTGTCAATTCTTGCATATGCATCATATATCGCATCCCGCATAGCATACCATGTTGCATCATGTTGTTTGAGCTTTGCACGTGGTTGATTGTGTTCCGTTTGCTTGTTTGTCTTGTTTGGGTAGAGCCAGGAGACGAGTTCGCTAACAAGGAGCCCGTTGAGTTTGCTTTCCAGGATCCAGTCAACTCTGACAACTTTGCAGGCACGATGATCATACCCTCGAAATCGCTTCTATCTTTACTTTGCTAGTTGCTCGCTCTTTTGCTATGCCTATGCTGTGATGCCTACCACTTGCTTATCATGCCTCCCAAATTGCCATGTCAAACCTCTAACCCACCATGTCCTAGCAAACCGTTGATTGGCTATGTTACCGCTTTGCTCAGCCCCTCTTATAGTGTTGCTAGTTGCAGGTGAAGTTTGAAGATCGTTCCTTGTTGGAACATTACTTTCTTGTTGGGATATCATTATATTATCTTGTTATCTTAATGCATCTATATACTTGGTAAAGGGTGGAAGGCTCGGCCTCTTGCCTAGTGTTTTGTGCCACTCTTGCCGCCCTAGTTTCCGTCATATCGGTGTTATGTTCCCGGATTTTGCGCGGTTGGGTGATAATGGGAACCCCTTGACAGTTCGCCTTGAATAAAGCTCCTCCAGCAATGCCCAACCTTGGTTTTACCATTTGCCACCTAGCCTGTTTTTCCCTTGGGTTTTCGGAGCCCAAGGGTCATCTTATTTAAACCCGCTGGGCTAGTGCTCCGCTGAGTGTTGGTCCGAACCGGGCAGCCTGCGGGGCCACTTCGGGGAAACTCGAGGTTTGGTTTTACTCGTAGCTTGACCTATCTAAGTGTGCCCTAAGAACGAGATATGTGCAGCTCCTATCGGGATTTGTCGGCACATTCGGGCGGTGTTGCTGGATTTGTTTTAACATGTCGAAGTGTCTTGTAGAACCGGGATACCGAGTCTAATCGGAATGTCTCGGGAGAAGGTATATCCTTCATTGACCGTGAGAGCTTGTCATGGGCTAAGTTGGGACTCCCCTGCAGGGATTTGAACTTTCGAAAGCCGTGCCCGCGGTTATGGGCAGATGGGAATTTGTTAATGTCCGGTTGTAGATAACTTGAACCTTAACTTAATTAAAATGAATCAACTGTGTGCGCTACCGTGATGGTCTCTTCTCGGTGGAGTCCGGGAAGTGAACACGGTGTTGAAGTAATGATTGCTGTAGGTTATTCTCTAGTTCTTCGTTCATGCTTTGCCTTCTCTTCTCGCTCTCATTTGCGAACAGGTTAGCCACCATATATGCTAGTCGCTTGCTGCAGCTCCACATATTACCTTGCCTTACCTATAAGCTTAAATAGTCTTGATCGCGAGGGTGCGAGATTGCTGAGTCCCTGTGGCTCACAGATTACTTCCAAACCAGATGCAGGGCATGATGACTCCGTTCCAGATGATGCGCTTGAGCTCAAGTGGGAGTTCGACGAGGACTCACGCCGTTACTATGTGTCTTTCCCTGATGATCAGTAGTGGTGCCCAGTTGGGGCGATCGGGACCATGTCGCTTGTTGGGGTTGATCTTTTATTTTGGCACCATAGTCGGGCCATGAGTGATTGGATGATGTAATGCTATTTATGTACTTTGTTTGACGTGGCGAGTGTAAGCCAACTATGTACCTTCCCTTTTATTATCTATATTACATGGGATGTTGTGAAGATTACCTTACTTGCGACATTGCTTTCAATGTGGTTATGCCTCTAAGTCGTGCTTCTACACGTAGGAGATATAGCCGCATCGAGGGCGTTACACCGGCGCCCGACCACCATGTCCGGCCATGAACCCGAGAAAGCCGGCCATTGCCTTTGCCTCCTCCTCATCCGCCTCGATAACCTCCTCCTCCGGAGCACAAGGTTATGAAGATTTCCGCCTCCATGTCGCCGTCAAGCGGCTAATCGGCCGCCGATGTTTACCCCACCAAGCTTGGCGTCGACTGAGTGGAGTAGCGGTGGCCTTCCCGGGACCAGATTGGCGACGACCTACCGTGTACTACTCTTCCTCGCTGCCGGCTGCACCCCGGCTTCGTGGTCGTGGTGGCGGAGGGCGGCCGGGGGGGTGGCGGCGATCTCCTTCGTTTGCTCCTGCGACAGTATGTCGAAGAGAGCTTTGGAGCGCGCCCAGAGCGGAGCCGCCGATGTTCCTCGTCTACTACTGCGACAGTACGTCCAAGAGAGCTTCGGAGTGCCAGGAGGCCATGGTTGAAGTGGTGCCGACATAAGGAAGGGACTGGAGGAGAATAAGTGTGGGTCTTTGGCTATGGCTAGGAGCTGGGGCTCAAGTTAATATAGCGAGCGAATGGCAATGAGCCACGGCAGACGGATGGACAACTGGCGCCGGAGTAGGTTCGTCGGGCGTGAATGCGGACACTTCTTTAGTGACTTAACTGCAGATGCGTTTGGGTTGCTGACATGTGGGCCCAACGGGCATCTGGCCCGCATGTCAGTGACACACCAATTGCACCTGCAGTTAAGTCTGGTGAATGCGGCATTGAAATTCTGGAGAGATGGTGACCGTTTCAAGCGGGAAGCGCACGCTAGAGATGCAAGGGGTTTCGGTGTGCAGTGGCACTAAGATCGGTCGCTCATGATAGTACATACTCCGTACCATACTACCATAGTACCCTCTTTAGCTTAGGCTGTTTTATAGATTGTCGTTGTGATGGACGATATACATGAGCAAGGCGGTCCGAGTATGACCGTTGGTGTTGAGCCAGGTGAATACATGCTTGGCATTCGCGTAGGCCTCCATCAAACGTCTAAATAGTAATGTCAGGCACCGCCGGGGCGCGCAGGTGATGGGCTCGCCGTTTGCGTTGCGCCATGAGCAGGACTTTGATTTAGAGGGCGATGTGCATGCATTAGCATGCTTTGATAGCGTGAGCGTGAGTGTCTGACGCGAAGTATTTCATTTTCATTTGGCTGACGAGGGTGTGTTGCAGCGACGAGTCCGTGGTTTGATTCCCCACATACGCATAATTTTGGTTTTTACAGTATTTCTTTCTCCATTGACAGGTAGGCCTGCGTAGATAGATAAAGAACACGAGCTAATGAGGTGCATGCGGACTACTTGACTAGTCAACCAGGCAAATACGGAGCTATATGCTGAGCCAGTGACTGTATAATCACCATATCTCGTATACAATGATCAAAGTGAGCTATCAAGACAAGTTCGATGACCGCCAATGCATTTTACTCGGTAATAAATGACCAGGATTGAAGGGGAATCCAAATTTTCTTCGTCTTCTGTCCTTGAGCTCTTGACAAACCAATGCACTATACGATTGTCCGGCCACTCCACCCCAGAGCTCTCACCAAGCGTCGTTCATGCCACCGCGTTGCACACTAACCGGTAAGGCATTGATGGCATCCCGCCGCGCAGAGTTCCTCCCCGCCCACGACCGCACACAAAATGGTAGGGAAGCGATGGCATCCCGCCATGCCGAGTTCATCGCCGCTCGCGACCTCACAACTATGTGGGAGGAATTTGAAGATGCCAAGGCCGAATGGGCGATAGAGCAAGAGGCGGCCAAAGCCGCACAGAGGGAGAGGAAAAGTCAGAAAGCACTCAAGAAAAGAGAGGCCTGCCGCCGCAAGAAAGAAAAGGATGCACGCGCTGCTGTGGAGAGGTCGGCGGAGATCCAAGCACAGTGGGGTGTTGCCGACAAAGCCGGGAAGGAGAATGACGGCGTCTGGCCAGCATGTGAGAAGTAGTAGTACTAGTAGTTAGTGTGTGTGTCTGTGTCTGAGTACGAGCATGTACGAATACTACCAGTTACTCTGTAGTTTTTAGAGCAAATTACCAGTACATTAGCCTAGACTAAATGGAAAAATTCCTATCCTAAGCATCAAATGGCATCTCTTTCTCTATAGGATTTGACATGCATGTCATCTCACTTCCTATGATTTTCATATTCCTATCCTATGAACGAAAGGAGGCCTCTGTTGGAGTAACTATTGTAGCTAGCAGTACTGCTGGTACAATAGTTTTCTTCAAGAAGCGGAATTCAACGAAGTCATGATAGTTCCTTCATCCGAGCAACTTCAAAGTGGGAAGTGGGCCTGTGATTTGACGGCTCATTAGTCATTGTTACTGCGGCGCGACGACCTGGGTGACTCTCCCTTGGAGTTCTGCGTGCATGGCAAGTGGACCAGGATGGTCGATGTCCCACATGTTGGCGAACGGAAATATTCTTTCCGATATCGAGGAGCAAGGAAACCGCGTGGTATAGTATCACTGTTGATTGGTTCACAAAAAAATAGTATCACTGCCGATTTATAATTATTTTTTATTTCTGATGAATGCTAGCGTTTCAACTCTTACGACGAAGGGTGCCAAACACGGCACGTGCTGGATGTCCCACACGTCAGCGAAAGGAGTGGGACATGAACAGCGTGGTAGAGCCCAGCGTAAAAAACAGCGTGGTAGAGTGTCTCCACTTCTTCCACTTCTGGGTCGGAGACCGCACATAGTAGTACTTAGTGGTATGAACGATACAAAGTGCGACCTAGAGAGAAAGACACGTCTAGTTGGAAGGTATCGGGGCATACACGTAAACAAATATAAAAGTTAATATGTGCCTCCAACTAATATAGTAGTAGTAGAGTACTTAGGCACGTACTCCATAACATCACCATGCATTGCACGTACAACGTTTAGTGGTAGTACGTAGTACGAGACAAATGCCACCCAAGAGTTCCCTTCTCGACCTACTTTTGGGTGTTTGGTAGAGTGTATGGAGGGTGCATGAGTCCACACTAGTTTAGCACAAATACACTAGAAGCATGCATGAAGAGAGCATGCATGAAGAGGGGTGTTGAGTTGAGCATGCATGAAGAGGGAACAACTATGCTGAGACGAGAACGCAACCAAACACACCCTATATGCCACGCATGTTCATACCATTTGTGCCTTTCTACTTCACTTACTGCGCTACATTACTCAGGTTCGTACATCCACTCCTGGGTACATGTCCGTCTCGTAGTTCCAGTCCCACGTGTTCTTCATATAGATGGAACGATCCTTGCATAACACGTGCACCTTGATGCTAGATGTCTCGCATGTTGGCAAAAGGATGAACAAAGCTCACATAAAAAAATAGAGTGGAAGAACATAGATTCCGGACGACCGAGAAGGAGCAAGGAACCTCGCGGTGGAGCATCTGCACTCATAATATTTAATATTATTTAGTGATATAAAATTAACCAATCATCTCCACAGTGGACTGGAAGAGTACGAAACACGACAGCCCAGTGTAGTTACATCATACTAGTACATGGCTAACCCAGGCTATCACCATATTTCTTGGCTTCGGTGCGACACCTATATCTAGTAATCCAGCAGCCCGTATCGCTTCTCCCTCCTCGTCTCTATCAAAGTGCGGCGGGCTGGCGTTTCTGCCGTCTATTGAGGTCGGTTAACTATCACATGTTAGCGACATGCCAAGAGCATTCTAAAAAAATTCCTTTCACGTTCTGTTTTCAAAAAGAAAAATCCTTTCACGTACGAATTTGCATGTATGCTTTGAGCAACTTGCATGTCCTATACTGCTCCTGTTTGATACTCTAACTTAGCTAGAGGTTAGACTAACTCATGACTAACCCTGAACTAATTGTAGCCAAAGAGGTGTTTGGGTGACAGGGTTAGATTGACAATAAATGCACTTCATGGAGAGAGAAAAGTGATTTTTCAGTGGTCCCAATGAGAACTATCTCCAGTTAGCACCTCTTGGGTGGGATAGTTTTTTTGGTGGGTTCGGTGCAACTTGCTCCAATTTAAACCCTCATGCTTGGATACTTTAGGGCTATTTGAGCCCCAACTAGCTCAAACTAACTCTAACCCATGGATCCAAACAGGGCCTATGGCCAGTCTTGACGCGGAGTAGTCGCGTGCACCGGGAAGTGGCGCTCTCTCGGCCGTCGCGCCACTTCAAAGCCGGCGCCAGTGAGAGGTCGCCTCCGCTCTGGCCGGGCATTAATGCGGCACTGACGCTCCAGGGCGACGCTGACCGTTTCATGCGAGAAGCGCGTGCTGGCAAGGGAGTATAGGTTTTGAACCGTTCCAGGTGTAGTACTGGTAGTTTGCAAAACTACTCAATTATTGCACTCGGTTTCCTAAGAAAATGTGGTAAAAAACGTTACTCCACATCCCGCTTCCCTTCTCCTTCCTCTTCCACCGCACGCGCACGTTCGCGGGAAGCGACCGGTCAACCCTTATATAGGAGTGCTAGCACAAAAAGATGCATGCATGACCACTAAAATTTCCATATTAAAGCGCCGCTCCGGCGGGAGTATGGCGTATGTTGTTACCTTCGGCCGGCCCATGGCTACCGGGCGACGGTGACCAGAGAAGAGGCGGCGGGAGGGGAATGAATGCAGCTACTGTTTGGGTTCGCCTTCCGACTTAAATAAATGCGCAGCATCACGTGTACCCGCGGGTGCACAAATTGTAACATACGTGTCTGCTTAAGTGGGCGTCATGTAACTGGTGTGTGTGTGAGAGAGAGATTCTGAGAGACAGAGTGCGTGTGTGCGACTCTACTCTTCGGACATGTACTCAACCTTTTGCATCGGGATATAAGTATAATGGTATTTACTTTAGCTAGTGATTTACGTGGCCATGTTAACGTGGTTGTGTCAAAAAAATGTCACTTCCTGCTCATGATTTGTGTTATATAATTACAAGCAAGATTCTCGTGCATTGTAGGGAACATCAATATGCATTTTTTTACAAAACACCTGTTGTGATTGACCCATGCAGGAGTAATCCCATGTGTAAAAACTAATGATATCTCGAGAATTTTATCGTAAAACTGGTATCTCGAGAATGTCATCGAAAAAATGAAAGATGAGAGATAAGGCGAGGAGGAGTGGAGCGTGGTGGTGACTGGTGGTCGGAATGGGCGGAGGCATGGGGATGGACGACGCCGGCAGGCGGCAGCGTCCACCATGCATGCTAGATTGTTCTAGAGACTTATTCCTTTTTTAATTGCTGAGCAATGAGGTTGCAGGGGATAATGATGTGGAGAGAGGTGCGGGTATCTTTTGTAAAATTATCATAGTTTGCTTTCTATCCTCAGATATATATCATACGGTCTGTATTACAAGATGGCAGGCACACCATCACTGCCAACTCGTTTTTTATAAGGGTACAGATGATAAGTTTGCTGACTACTAAAGTAAAGTGGAATTTGTCCATGTTATGCAAGTAAATAAAGGTGATTGTTTATCATACGGGTAAGGTTGGATGAAGGGTGGTAGGAACAAATGCTCCGCCTACAGCATGTGTGTGTGAGATGGAGTCTTAGTGTGTGTGTGCGCGCGTGTGTGTGTGTGAGAGAGAGAGATGGAGTCTTA
>NC_041384.1:186211238-186265920 GCF_002162155.2 Triticum dicoccoides | reverse complement strand
GCGTGTGTGTGTGTGCGTGTGTGTGTCGCGGGGTCCTCTGTGGCGGATGTAATTTAAGTGTGCATGGCTTCATCATAGAGAGGTGATGTGTATGGCAGAGGCCACCAACGATGGGGTGCGAGAGAGAAAATGCCCGTAGAGAGGGAAGAGAAGATGTGTGCGCGTGAGAGGAGTCGACATTGAGAGAACGTGTTTGTTCGAGAGACACCGAGGAAGACTACTATATATCGATGGTGCATGTAGGCGGGAATTAAACAAAGGGATGGTCTTATTGGTTTCGGGGATATAGGGGAAGAGTGAGAGGCGGGGGGTAGCTAGAAGGAGATTGTTAAGTGTGAGTGTGTGTTTTACCCATCCAGGCGGAAGTTATGTGCACAAAAGAGGAGAACGATTCGATGTGGCATTAGGATTGAGGGTAATTAACTACGTATGGAGACATAGAGACCTTGAACGTGCATGTGTGAGAGGTATACATGTATACGTGGGATGTGTGTGTGTGTGTGTGTGTGCGTGCATGCATGATCGAGATAAAAGAAAGAAGACATAATTCATAAGATCAACGACATGGGAGAGACGGATCGATATGACAATATGCATTCATGTGAGACTGCAGGGAAGAAGGCCCGACAATTGAGCATGTGTTTTTGTCTTTAAGAGATGGTGGCGTGGGCTGGAGCATGCATCTATGGCGAGCAGAGGGAGTGAGGCACAACGATTGTGCAAAAGAGACCAACCTATAAATGCATATGTATGGAGAGACATATATAGTGTGGGTGATAGGAAGCAAGACTCCGTGCGAGAAAGAAATGTTGACGGAGAAACTACAGATAGATACAGAGACGGAGATGCTAGCTAGAGGGACATCCGCTAGTTTGGGTGTTGGAGATGACCGTCGGGTGGTTCAAAGGGTGAAGTTATATATGTGTGTGAGAGGGCACTTGACTGCATGTAGAGAGAAACATATGTACTGTGCGTGATAGGAATCAAGAGTGAGGGCGAGAAAGAAGGTTGATGGAGAAACAGATAAATAGAAAGATAAAGATGCTAGCTAGTGTGCGTTAGAGATAGGAGTCGAGTGGATTAGAAGGCTGGGTTATGTGTGTGGGTGTGAGAGAGATAGAGAGAGGGTGCATGTGAGTCACATACAAACAGATATCAGAGAGAAATGAGATCCGAAGAGACGGATTTTTGTGTCTGCGAGAGAGAAAGATATTTCACAATGAGAGTGATAGCTAGAGAGACATACGAGGGAACGCAAGATATCTCTAGGAAGAGAGGGTGTGTGTGAGCGACATACAAGAGAACAATGGAGAAATATGAGACCCTGGGAGACAGAGTTTGTGCTTGTGTGTGAGAAAGAGATATTGAAGAGGAAGAGTCGTAGGTTCTCATATCTAAGGAGCGAAAGCAATCTTTGTATGAGGGGTGTGCGAGTGGCACACATGGGAATAGTAGAGAGAAATGAGACCCCGGGAGACAAAAATTTGTGTTTGTGTGAGAGAAAGAGATTCCACATGGAGAATCATAGTTAGAGACACATAGCAGGGAGCGAGATATACTTAGAGAGAGATAGAGTGATGAAGGTCGAGGGAGAGAGTACCGTCAGTGTGTTACGAAGATAAAAGATCATTGTCGACATACATGTAGCACGAGAAATACCTGAGAGACGATGAACGCGTATAGGTCCAGAGAGATAGTCCTATATAAGCATGAGTGATAGCTATATGAGACGAATATCTGGATTAAAGGGGATTCAAATATTTAAACTGGAGATAACGACATCGATAATATCATAACGCAAATTGGTGTATCAAACATGCATATTCATTTGAATTTGGGCACACGTGTAATGTTATATAGTTTATCAATATTGGTGATCCATAGATTCTTCAATTACAAACAATGCATCATTTATATGCAATTAATGTCTAAACGGGATTACACTACATGTTGCATGTGTGAAATACATTATACACGTTTGAGAAGTAAAAAAACCCGCATGAAACACACATTAGTTGGAGACAGTTAGCGAGGAATGCATACATTGGATTTCAACATAAAGTGGTTTCAAATATTTGAAAATCCAAATTGATGGATACAACCTTATGAATCTGAGATCATGCCATTTGTAAACCATATTTGTGTATAAATGGTGTTGTGATTTTGAAAGTATATATAAAAAATGATGTATATAGAATGTAATTCCAATTGAAAATGGATCCCGCCCGAAAAAAAATGGAATACAAACAGGATTCGAATTGAGTTGGCACGGTAAACATGCACTCTGCAAAATTTGAACGAAGCGGGGAAAGTCGCAGTAACCGCCCGAAACCAAAATCTGCGAGATGGAAATCACTACTGCCTATCCCTGCCACGCAAAGCCTATCTGCTGGATTTCTATAGGTTTCGATAGGGGTAGGTTTGTAATTTCACCCAAACGTTACGTAACCGCCTCTCACCCGGATTCATACATGGTGGGCACCAAAACACAGTGTGTCCTCGGCCAAAATCGACTCCCTCCCCGATTCATATTCATACACGGTGGGCGCCAAAAACAAACTCTCATCAGCAAATATTCGGTGTATGCGAGATTACCGTCCTATCCCCAACCGACTAATGTTGTTGTGATGTAGTAGAAATTTGAGACGGGGGCTAAGTTTGTAAATTTCCTCGCATTTGAGACAAGCGCGCCCTGAATACATGGTTCCCCCTTCCTCTCTACCTCCCTTTTCCCCCTTCGTACTCTGTGGGCGCCAAAACACCCTCTCCACCCCACCCTCCTCCGTCCACCACCCCATCCACCGCCGTCCTCCTCCACCATGCCGGAGCTGATACCCCGACGCCACCATCCATTACAAGAGATCGACCTCTCTCATCCACGGCTTCGGACCGGGATCCTTGCATCCCGTCCTCTCGCTTCATCCCCGCCGTCGTCCACCTTGCCGGCGCTGCTCCTACGACCGTCTCGTCCACCGTGCCCCGCCGCCACCATCTACCCTCCTAGATCTGCTTCCACGCCGTCGACAGCCATCGCTACCGCATCACCGTCAAATTCTCAGCAAATGCGTACACGGCGCCGCACCAGAGGCGGTACTCTTTCGTATCTCCTCAACTTATTTATTGCAGCAAGAAAATAGATCACCACTGCTTTACTCTAATTTCTTGCCTTTGTCCAGTTTGCACCTTCATATCCGCCATGGCACGCTCAACACTATACTCCCAAAGCTTATGGTTTTCCCCTTTTATATTCCACACTAGTTAAATCACAGTAGACTAAATTTCAAAATTGGGTCAGTCGATTTTTCAGAGCTAGCCGGAGTTCGCTGGTGTGATCGAAGGGGCTCGGGTGGTTGTGGGGCCTCGCCGAACAAAGAAAACTCGACGCGGGTGGGGGTTGGGGCGGGGGTGGGGGTGGGGGTGCCGGAGGAACACAGGCGGTGGGGGCAGTGGTCCGGTCGGCGGCCCGTCGGTGTTCTGTATGGGAAGAATCAGAGACGAGGAAGAAGAAGGGTTAGGAGACGTAGGATCTTCATCCAACCGCCTGAAATGGTCGAGAGACAGCTGGGAGTTGCATTCTTAATGCGCTCTGGTTCATCATGTGTGGGCACTGCGCAACCAACATTTTATTATCCAAAATCTGCTTGCTCTTCTTTACCATGTTCCTCTTTCGTTCTTCTTTAATATGTACTCTCTCCGTTCCTAAATACAAGTCTTTGTATAGATTCCACCATGGACTACATATGGAGCAAAATGAGTGAATCTACACTCTAAAATGTATCTGGATACATCTGTATGTGATCCATAGTGGAAATCTCTACCAAGACTTATATTTTGGAACGGAGGGAGTATGATAGTAGTACAGTATGTTCCTTGTACTGAAGATGAGCAGGGACATTTGCAGTGTATAGGTCTATACGGTCGGTTGTGATGGACACTTTGAGCCTCTTTGATTCGTAGGATCTTGTAAACATAGGAATAGGATTTGTAGTGGCCTGCCCGCTTGAATCCTATAAGAATAGCAAGGAAATGCGGGGAGCTGTGTCACCTTTGAGAGTTACACTGATATTAACAGTACCGCACCTTCACTTGAAGAGAGCTGGTATCCGAAGTCTTTCTAGCCGTATCGGCAATACTAGCACATATATTCCAGCAAGTTCCACTTTGCTGAGTTTACTCTGATGCTTAAGGTTTTCCCATTATATCTACACTATGATTTGTGTAGTTGATTTGTGTCGCACTAGCAGCAGTCCACTCTTGAATCTAAACACTGCAATGACTTACAAAATTGGCACCAAGGCATTGAGTGCCATTCTGGATGCAATGAAACTCATACGCTCCCCACCTGTTGATTCTTGTTCAGAATATGATCCTAATGACTATTCTAACCTCGAGGATTCAAAGGCAGATGGCCTGTTCTAATTTGGCAATGTTTTATTGATTGCGGGTATCTTGCATATGTTGTCTTGTATTTCTTCTACTTTGTTGCACCGCCATATGCTTAGTTTACTCATCATATATGTCGAGATGCCATGCCCATCCATTATCAATACATATTCCATTTGTCATCATTGTTGGGGAACGTAGCATAAATTCAAAATTTTCCTACGTGTCACCAAGATCTATCTATGGAGTCATCTAGCAACGAGGGAGGAGTGGATCTACATACCCTTGTAGATCGCGTGCGGAAGCGTTCAAGAGAACGAGGTTGATGTAGTCGTACTCGTCGTGATCCAAATCACCGATGATCCTAGCGCCGAACGGACGGCACCTCCGCGTTCAACACACGTATGGAGCAGCGACGTCTCCTCCTTCTTGATCCAGCAAGGGGGAAGGAGAGGTTGATGGAGATCCAACAGCACGACGGCGTGGTGGTAGTAGCGGGATTCCAACAGGGCTTCGCCAAGCGCTGCGGGAGGAGGAGATGTGTCATGGGAGGGAGAGGGAGGCGCCAGGGCTTAGGTATGGTTGCCCTCCCTTCCCCCCCACTATATATAGGGCCAAGGGAGAGGGGGAGGGCGCAGCCTTGCCCCTTCCTCCAAGGAAGGGTGCGGCCAAGGGGGGGAAGGAGTCCATCCTCCCCAAGGCACCTCGGAGGTGCCTTCCCCCTTTAGGACTCTCCCCTCCTCTTGTCCCTTTGGTGCATGGGCCTCTAGGGGCTGGTGCCCTTGGCCCATGTAGGCCAAGGCGCACCCCCTACAGCCCATGTGGCCCCCGGGGCAGGTGGCCCCACCCGGTGGACCCCCGGGACCCTTCCGGTGGTCCCGGTACAATACCGGTGACCCCAAAACTTGTCCCGATGGCCGAAATAGCACTTCCTATATATAATTCTTTACCTCCGGACCATTCCGGAACTCCTCGTGATGTCCGGGATCTCATCCGGGACTCCGAACAACTTTCAGGTTACCGCATACTAATATCTCTATAACCCTAGCGTCACTGAACCTTAAGTGTGTAGACCCTACGGGTTCGGGAACCATGCAGACATGACCGAGATGACTCTCCGGTCAATAACCAACAGCGGGATCTGGATACCCATGTTGGCTCCCACATGTTCCACGATGATCTCATCGGATGAACCACGATGTCAAGGACTTAATCAATCCCGCATACAATTCCCTTTGTCTATCGGTATGTTACTTGCCCGAGATTCGATCGTCGGTATCCCGATACCTTGTTCAATCTCGTTACCGGCAAGTCTCTTTACTCGTTCCGTAACACATCATCCCGTGATCAACTCCTTGATCACATTGTGCACATTATGATGATGTCCTACCGAGTGGGCCCAGAGATACCTCTCCGTTTACACGGAGTGACAAATCCCAGTCTCGATTCGTGCCAACCCAACAGACACTTTCGGAGATACCTGTAGTGTACCTTTATAGCCACCCAGTTACGTTGTGACGTTTGGCACACCCAAAGCACTCCTACGGTATCCGGGAGTTGCACAATCTCATGGTCTAAGGAAATGATACTTGACATTAGAAAAGCTTTAGCATACGAACTACACGATCTTGTGCTATGCTTAGGATTGGGTCTTGTCCATCACATCATTCTCCTAATGATGTGATCTCATTATCAACGACATCCAATGTCCATGGTCAGGAAACCGTGACCATCTATTGATCAACGAGCTAGTCAACTAGAGGCTTACTAGGGACATGGTGTTGTCTATGTATCCACACATGTATCTGAGTTTCCTATCAATACAACTGTAGCATGGATAATAAACGATTATCATGAACAAGGAAATATAATAATAACTAATTTATTATTGCCTCTAGGGCATATTTCCAACAGTCTCCCACTTGCACTAGAGTCAATAATCTAGTTCACATCGTCATGTGATTAACACTCACAGGTCACATCGCCATGTGACAACATCCAAAGAGTTTACTAGAGTCAATAATCTAGTTCACATCACTATGTGATTAACACTCAATGTGTTCTGGGTTTGATCATGTTGCTTGTGAGGGAGGTTTTTGTCAACGGGTCTGCAACATTCAGATCCGTACGTACTTCGCAAATCTCTACGCTATATTTGGAGCCATTTCAAATAACTGTTCTACTTGGAGCTATTCCAAATTGTTGCTCCATTATATGTATCCGGTATCTCTACTCAGAGCTATCCGGATAGGTGTTAAGCTTGCATCGACGTAACTCTTTACGTTGAACTCTTTATCACCTCCATAACCGAGAAACATATCCTTATTCCTCTAAGGATAATTTTGACCTCTATCTGGTGATCTACTCCTAGATCACCTTTGTACCCTCTTGCCAGACATGTGGCAAGGCACACATCAGGTGTGGTACTCAGCATGGCATACCGTATAGAGCCTATGACAAAAGCATAGGGGACGACATTCGTCCTTTCTCTTTCTTCTGCCGTGGTCGAGCTTTAAGTCTTAACTTAATACCTTACAACTCAGGCAAGAACTCCTTCTTTGACTGATCCATCTTGAACACCTTCAAGATCATGTCAAGGTATGTGCTCATTTGAAAGTACTATTAAGCCTTATAGATCTTAATGCTTAATACTCAAGTAGCCTAATCCAGGTTTTCCATTGAAAAACACTTTTCAAACTATATGCTTTCTAGAAATTCTACATCATTTCTGATCCATAATATGTCAACAACATATACTCATCAGAAATTCTATAGTGCTCCCACTCACTTCTTTGGAAATACAAGTTTCTCATAAACTTTGTATAAACCCAAAATCTTTGATCATCTCATCAAAGCATACATTCCAACTCCAAGATGCTTACTCCAGTCCTTAGAAGGATTGCTGGAGCTTTGCATACTTATTAGCATCTTTCAGGATTGACAAAACCTTCCGGTTGTATCACATACAACCTTTCCTCAAGAAAATCATCGAGGAAACAATGTTTTGACATCCTATCTGCAAGATTTCATAAATAATGCAGTAATCGCTAATATAATTCCAACAGACTCTTAGCATCGCTACGAGTGAGAAAGTCTCATCGTAGTCAACTCCTTGAACTTGTCGGAAACTTCTTAACGACAAGTCGAGCTTTCTTAATGGTGACATTTACCATCATTGTCCGTCTTCCTTTTAAAATCCATATGTACCTAACAGCCTTACGACCATCAAGTAGTTCTCCCAAAGTGTACACTTTGTTTTCATATATGGATCCTCTCTCGGATTTTATGGCCTCGAGCCATTTATCGGAATCCAGGCCCACCATCGCTTCTCCATGGCTCGTAGGTTCATTGTTGTCTAGCAACATGATTTCCAAGACAGGATTACGTACCACTCTGAAGTAGTACGCATCCTTGTCATCCTACGAGGTTTGGGAGTGACTTGATCCGAAGTCTCATGATCAATATCATAAGCTTCCACTTCAATTGGTGTAGGTGCCACAGGAACAACTCTTTGTGCCCTGCTATACACTAGTTGAAGTGACGGTTCAATAGCCTCATCAAGTCTCCACCATACTCCCACTCAATTCCTTCGAGAGAAACTTTTTCTCGAGAAAGGACCCGATTCTAGAAACAATCCCTTATTGCTTTCGAATCTGAGACAGGAGGTATACCCAACTGTTTTGGGTGTCCTATGAAGATGCATTTATCCGCTTTGGGTTCGAGCTTATCAGCCTGAAACTTTTTCCACATAAGCGTCGCAGCCCCAAACTTTTAAAGGAATGACAGCTTAGGTTTCTCTAAACCATAGTTCATACGGTGTCATCTCATCGGAATTACGTGGTGCCCTATTTAAAGTGAATGTGGTTGTCTATAATGCCTAACCCATAAACTATCGTGGTAATTCGATAAGAGACATCATGGTATGCATCATATCCAATAGGGTGCAGTTATGATGTTCGGACACACCATCACACTATGGTTTTCGAGGCTGTATTAGTTGTGAAACAATTTCCACAATGTCTTAATTCTGTGCCAAACTCGTAATTCAGATATTCATCTCTATGATCATATCATAGATATTTTATCCTCTTGTCACGACGATCTTTCAACTTCACCCTGAAATTACTTGAACCTTTCAATAATTCAGACTCGTGATTCATCAAGTAAACATCTACTCAAATCATCTGTGAAGTAAGAACATAACGATATCCACTACACGCCTCAGTACTCATTGGACTGCACACATCAAAATGTATTACTTCCAACAAGTTGCTTTCTAGTTCCATTTTACTGAAACCGAGGCTTTCAGTCATCTTGCCCATGTGGTATGATTTGCATGTCTCAAGTGATTCAAAAACAAGTGAGTCCAAACGGTCCATTTGCATGGAGTTTCTTCATGCATATACACCAATAGACATGGTTCGCATGTCTCAAACTTTTCAAAAACGAGTGAGCCCAAAGATCCATCAACATGGAGCTTCTTCATGCGTTTTATACCGATATGACTTACGTGGCAGTGCCACAAGTAGATGGTACTATCATTACTATCTTTTGGCATGAACATGTGTATCACTACGATCGAGATTCAATAAACCATTCATTTTAGGTGCAAGACCATTGAAGGTATTATTCAAATAAATAGAGTAACCATTATTCTCCTTAAATGAATAACCGTATTGCGATAGACATAATCCAATCATGTCTATGCTCAACGCAAACACCAATCTTGATGGTAGAGGGAGCGTACGATACTTGATCATATTAACACTGGAAACACTTCCAACACATATCGTCAGCTCACCTTTAGCTAGTCTCCGTTTATTCCGTAGCTATTATTTCGAGTTACTAACACTTAGCAACCGAACTGGTATCTAATACCCTGGTGCTACTAGGAGTACTAGTAAAGTACACATCAACACAATGTATATCCAATATACTTCTATCGACCTTGCCAGCCTTCTTATCTACCAAGTATCTAGGGTAATTCTGCTCCAGTGGCTATTCCCCTTATTACACAAGCACTTAGTCTCGGGTTTGGGTTCAACCTTGGGTTTCTTCATTAGAGCAGCAGCTGATTTGTTGTTTTATGAAGTATCCCTTCTTGCCCTTGCCCTTCTTGAAACTAGTGGTTTCACCAACCATCAACAATTGATGCTCCTTCTTGATTTCTACTTTTGTGGTGTCAAACATCGCGAATATCTCAAGGATCATCATATATGTCCCTGATATATTATAGTTCATCACGAAGCTCTAGCAGCTTGGTGGTAATGACTTCGGAGAACCATCACTATTTCATCTAGAAGATCAACTCCCACTCGATTCAAGCGATTGTTTTACTCAGACAATCTGAGCACAAGTTCAACAATTGAGCTTTTCTCCCTTAGTTTGCAGGCTAAGAAAATCATCGGAGGTCTTATACCTCTTGACGTGGGCACGAGCCTAAAATCCCAATTTCATCCCTCGAAACATCTCATATGTTTCGCGACGTTTCAAAACATCTTCGATGCCTCAACTCTAAGCCGTTTAACTGAACTATCACGTAGTTATCAAAATGTGTATGTCAGATGTTCGCAACATCCACAGACAACGTTCGAGGTTCAGCACACTAAGCGGTGCATTAAGGACATAAGCCTTCTATGAAGCAATGAGGACAATCCTTAGTTTACGGACCTAGTACGCATAATTGCTACTATCAACTTTCAACTAAATTTTCTCTAGGAACATATCTAAACAGTAGAACTAAAGCGCGAGCTATGACATAATTTGCGAAGACCTTTTGACTATGTTCAGGATAATTAAGTTCATCTTATGGACTCCCACTCAGATAGACATCCCTCCAATCATCTAAGTGATTACATGATCCGAGTCAACTAGGCCGTGTCTGATCATCACGTGAGACGGACTAGTCAACATCGGTGAACATCTTCATGTTGATCGTATCTACCATATGACTCATGCTCAACCTTTCGGTCTCTTGTGTTCCGAGGCCATGTCTGTACATGCTAGGCTCGTCAAGTTAACCCTAAGTGTTTTGCATGTGTAAAACTGTCTTACACCCGTTGTATGTGAACGTAAGGATCTATCACACCCGATCATCACGTGGTGCTTCGAAACGACGAACTTTAGCAACAGTGCACAGTTAGGGGAGAACACATTCTTGAAATTGTAATGAGGGATCATCTTATTTACTACCGTCGTTCTAAGCAAATAAGATGTATAAACATGATAAACATCACATGCAATCAAATAATAGTGACATGATATGGCCAATATCATATAGCTCCTTTGATCTCCATCTTGGGGCTCCATGATCATCTTGTCACCGGCATGACACCATGATCTCCATCATCATGATCTCCATCATCGTGTCTTCTTTAAGTTGTCTCGTCATCTATTACTTCTACTACTATGGCTAACACTTTAGCAATAAAGTAAAGTAATTACATGACGTTTAAGTTGACACGCAGGTCATAAATAAATAAAGACAACTCCTATGGCTCCTGCCGGTTGTCATACTCATCGACATGCAAGTCGTGATACCTATTACAAGAACATGATCAATCTCATACATCACATATATCATTCATCA
This sequence comes from Triticum dicoccoides, assembly GCF_002162155.2. NCBI lineage: Eukaryota > Viridiplantae > Streptophyta > Magnoliopsida > Poales > Poaceae > Triticum > Triticum dicoccoides. Next base: position 186,254,948 of record NC_041384.1, on the reverse strand, counting down.
CATCCTTTTGGCCATATCACATCACATAGCATACCCTGCAAAAACAAGTTAGACGTCCTCTAATTGTTGTTTGCATGTTTTACGTGGCTGCTATGGGTTTCTAGCAAGAACATTTCTTACCTACGCAAAACCACAACGTGATATGCCAATTGCTATTTACCCTTCATAAGGACCCTTTTCATGGAATCCGACCCGACTAAAGCGGGAGAGACAGACACCCGCCAGCCACCTTATGCAACTAGTGCATGTTTGTCGGTGGAACCGGTCTCACATAAGCATACATGTAAGGTTGGTCCGGGCTGCTTCATCCCACAATACCGTCGAATCAAGATAAGACTAGTAACGGCAAGCATATTGAACAAAGTCAACGCCCACAACTTCTTTGTGTTCTACTCGTGCATAGAATCTACGCATAGACCTAGCTCATGATGCCACTATTGGGGAACGTATCATAAATTCAAAATTTCCCTACGTGTCACCAAGATCTATCTATGGAGTCATCTAGCAACGAGGGAGGAGTGGATCTACATACCCTTGTAGATCGCGCGCGGAAGCGTTCAAGAGAACGGGGTTGATGTAGTCGTACTCGTCGTGATCCAAATCACCGATGATCCTAGTGCCGAACGGACGGCACCTCCGCGTTCAACACACGTACGGAGCAGCGACGTCTCCTCCTTCTTGATCCAGCAAGGGGGAAGTAGAGGTTGATGGAGATCCAACAGCACGACGGCGTGGTGGTAGTAGCGGGATTCCAACAGGGCTTCGCCAAGCGCTGCGGGAGGAGGAGATGTGTCATGGGAGGGAGAGGGAGGCGCCAGGGCTTAGGTATGGTTGCCCTCCCTTCCCCCCCACTATATATAGGGCCAAGGGAGAGGGGGAGGGCGCAGCCTTGCCCCTTCCTCCAAGGAAGGGTGCGGCCAAGGGGGGGAAGGAGTCCATCCTCCCCAAGGCACCTCGGAGGTGCCTTCCCCCTTTAGGACTCTCCCCTCCTCTTGTCCCTTTGGCGCATGGGCCTCTAGGGGCTGGTGCCCTTGGCCCATGTAGGCCAAGGCGCACCCCCTACAGCCCATGTGGCCCCCGGGGCAGGTGGCCCCACCTGGTGGACCCCCCGGGACCCTTCCGGTGGTCCCGGTACAATACCGGTGACCCCGAAACTTGTCCCGATGGCCGAAATAGCACTTCCTATATATAATTCTTTACCTCCGGACCATTCCGGAACTCCTCGTGACGTCCGGGATCTCATCTGGGACTCCGAACAACTTTCGGGTTACCACATACTAATATCTCTATAACCCTAGCGTCACTGAACCTTAAGTGTGTAGACCCTATGGGTTCGGGAACCATGCAGACATGACCAAGATGACTCTCCGGTCAATAACCAACAGCGGGATCTGGATACCCATGTTGGCTCCCACATGTTCCACGATGATCTCATCAGATGAACCACGATGTCAAGGACTTAATCAATCCCGCATACAATTCCCTTTGTCTATCGGTATGTTACTTGCCCGAGATTCGATCGTCGGTATCCCGATACCTTGTTCAATCTCGTTACCGGAGAGTCTCTTTACTCGTTCCGTAACACATCATCCCGTGATCAACTCCTTGATCACATTGTGCACATTATGATGATGTCCTACCGAGTGGGCCCAGAGATACATCTCCGTTTACACGGAGTGACAAATCCCAGTCTCGATTCGTGCCAACCCAACAGACACTTTCGGAGATACCTGTAGTGTACCTTTATAGCCACCCAGTTACGTTGTGACGTTTGGCACACCCAAAGCACTCCTATGGTATCTGGGAGTTGCACAATCTCATGGTCTAAGGAAATGATACTTGACATTAGAAAAGCTTTAGCATACGAACTACACGATCTTGTGCTATGCTTAGGATTGGGTCTTGTCCATCACATCATTCTCCTAATGATGTGATCTCATTATCAACGACATCCAATGTCCATAGTCAGGAAACCGTGACCATCTATTGATCAACGAGCTAGTCAACTAGAGGCTTACTAGGGACATGGTGTTGTCTATGTATCCACACATGTATCTGAGTTTCCTATCAATACAATTCTAGCATGGATAATAAACGATTATCATGAACAAGGAAATATAATAATAACTAATTTATTATTGCCTCTAGGGCATATTTCCAACAATCATACCATGTTTTTCCACTCAAATGTTGTTCTTGTGCATCAGACGTCAAAAAGGAAGAGGGTGATTGCCGAACCTGAAGGAGCACCAGCAAAGTCCTTGAAAAACGTGGTGGTGCCGGAGAAATCAGACAACACCCCACTTATGTTGGCTGTACAACCAGTGACACAAAACGTAGGACCGACTCCAGCAGACTGTACCCATACTTCACTGGCCACACCACTAGCCCCACCACACAGGACCTACACTCCAGCAAAAGGTATACCGATTTCATTTGCCATAGCACCAACTGTACCATAGAAAAATCCCACTCCAGCAAAAAGTACAGCAAGTCCACCGGCCGAAGACCTATCCCAACTGCAGAGACGGCCAATTCCTGCAGATTGAAACCCCATTCCATTTATTCCCAGTTTAAAAGACAATGCTTTCAATGTTGTTAGGGACTACGTGCATATATTCCCATCATGGGAAGATTATTGTGAAGACAAACACCATTTTCACATCTTCCTGTCCAACTTACGTGTAAGTGCTATTATTCATGGTTATTATTTTCTTGTTTTCTGCTGATTGAACACATCAATGATTTACATTACATTGTTGTAACTAGGCAGGGTCAATCTGGATAGTCATGACGAGCAAAGCTTGCTTGTGCTTTTCAAGGAAGCATTGCAGCAGTATCGGTGTTACCTAAGGAAATCACACTTTGATGGCAAGTCTATAAACGAATTTCCGGTGAAGTCTCCTGTGCTAAATTTAGAAGACATTGAATGGAAAAACCTTGTTATGCACTGGTCTCGTTCCCAGGATGAGGTACTGTCTATGAAATCACATGACAATTTGAACTTCTACTTTTCTGCATGTGCCTTACGGATCTTTTTTGCAGGAAATCTGCTCAAAGAAGAATTCCGGTTTGACAAGAACGACAGGATATCGCAAATATGCTGCCCGCTGCTTTGCTCTTGTTAGTACCTGTTGTCCTGTATCACTGTACTTGCATACATACCTGGTTCATTATGTGACAGCAGTATGCATGATAGCTTGCTTATCAATTGTTCGCTCCAAACTATCTGATCTGTATGAATGGTTACATTAGTGTAGAATATATCCAATGCCAATGTTTTTTTAGCTCTGCATTGTTCTTGTAAGTACATGTTGTCCTTTATCAGTGTACTTATAACGACAGGTAGTTGTTCATGTACCATCACTCTGCAGCTTATTTTCCTTTGACCTCCATTTTCTACACATCAGATCTATATTTACTCTTACCATAAGGTTGGTACTGAAGAAGTTTAGCTGTGCATTGCTCTTGGTTGTACCTTTTGCCTGCATCGCTGCACTTACATTTATAGCTACTTGGTTATGTAGCATCACTCTTCATCTTATCTTAAATATTCTCCATTTTTTCGTATATTATCACATCTATATTTACTCTTAACAAAATATAGAATAAAGGCAATGCTTTTGAAGAAGATTTTGTGGTAAACTTCTTGAATTGCCCCCCCCCCCCATCAGCATGGACAAGGCCTTTATAGAGCCTGTCTTCACCAATAATGTAAGTTTGTCCATCTCAAGCCTTCAAACTTTGTTGTATATATTTGGTTAGGCACGACTGCAACAGCTGTTTATTTTTGGTGTTTGCATAAAATTGCTTGTTTAAAGTTTATTATGTAGTTCATAAACAAAAGTTTGTCCTTTCTCAATTTAAGTTTTCAGTTGTACAACCAAGTTCCTTCTTCATACCATGTAAATTAAACTATACAGAGCAAGTGATCTTCTTTTGCACTGCATGTATGCTTTTGTTCTTCATTCGTAATCCAGTGGTGTGGTGAACCTACCCACTACAGCACAATGTCATATTCTGCAATGTCTTAACTATGAACAATGTCATATCATTCTACTATTATTTAAACCGTCTCTTTATTTGCCAATCTGAAACGTTATAAATTGATATCGCACTAACCATTGATACTTATGAGTTCTTGATTTGTAATCCAGTGGTGTCGTGAAGCTGCCAACTCCTTCACAATGTCATTTCCTGCCATGTCTTGACCTGAACAATACCATATTGTGTTAATGCAATTTTAAACTGTGTCACTTTATTCGTCAGTAAGAAATGTGATGAATTGCCAGCACTGATACTTTTATGTGCAAAACACGTCATCTGTCTGCTTGTTTATCTTTCAGAGTGAGGAAGATATAAGTGTTGAACAAGCGCGGTCTCATCATCTTGCTCAATTGCTTGTGCTGCAGCTCCCCAGCAGGGTAACCTTTCTTGAACTCTATTGAAGTGTTGTCGGTTTTGTATATTATTTTGTCGGCGTGTTTATTTGCACTAGTGGCGATCTTTGATGCCCAGTGTATGTAATCTGCTGTCTGCTTGTGCTTTATTATCATAGTGGCGAACTTTGATGCCCAGTGGATGTAATATGCCGTAATTTCTTTATTGTACAGTCTAGGTTTTTTATTATTCACGATGCTGCAGTTATTTTACTGTATATATATCCTGTCTTCGCAGTAAACCGACCAAACCGTAAAATTACGGTGCATAATCGGGCCGTCATGCAATCACGATGTAGGTTGGGCCTGAAACGCGCCGAATAGCTCACGGACCGGCAGCAGCCCGAAATGAACCCCGGCCCATGATTGTGCGAATCAAATCACGGGCTTTTAACAGGCCAAAATTGTCTCGGTCCTTGTTTGGCCCAATCAGATATCGGCTGCGAGCAGGCCGGATGCAAACCGGGCCGTAGTTAGGCCCAACTATATGACGGGCTTTTAACAGGCCGAAATGAATATAGGGCCGAAATGTTAAACTGGCCCTTAAGAGGCCAAAACTAATATCAGGCCGAATTACTAAGTGGGCCTTTAGCAAGTGGGCCCAAAAGCATAGTGTCCAGTTGACGGGCCGAATCTGATATGGGCCATAATTGAGCCCAAAGCCTCTTAAAGGGCCGGACCTGATCTGGGCCGTAATTTGGCCCAAAATGTGGTAGGCTTTTAACGGGCCGGATCTCATATGGGACACTATTAGGCCCGGAGCATGGCAGGCCATTAATGGACCGGATCAAATATGGGTCGGCATTTGGCCCAAAACATGGCAGCCAGTTAATGGGTCGGCCTACTAGGGTCCTCAAAATCTTGTGGGCCTACAGCTGGGCCGGCCCATTAATGTCGGCGAAATCTCGTGGGCCTTTAGCTGGGCCGACCCATTATGATCCGCAAGAATCTTGTGGGCCTTTACCTGGGCCGGCCCATTATGACACACACAAATCTTATGGGCCTTTACCTGGGTCGGCCCATTATGGCCCGCAAAATCTTGTGGGCCTTTAGCTGGGCCAGCCCATTATGGTCCGCAAAATCTCGTGGGCCTTTAGCTGGGCCGGCCCATTTAAACTTGATGGGCCGGTCCACGTGTCAACATATCATAGGCGTGTCTCGCCCATTGGATGAGTGACACCAGTGCCAACGCGGACCTGACATGTGTCTCCTCCAGCCAGTGATGATTTTACATGTGGAAAATCCCCATTGGTCGGGGCTGTTAATGGGTTATCGGATCCAAAATCCGACCAGATAGCTTAACGGCGTTCCGTTATGGTGGATGCCACGTGTCGGTCACCCTTAACGAAAGCACTTCTATGACGCGCGATTTATCGTCATGGAAGTGGACACTTCCGTGATGATAATTTTGGTGATGTCATGGAACACTTCTACGACAGCACGGGTATGACTATCTTGATTTTGTCATAAAATCGTCATGGATGTACATGCATGACAGAAAACGCGACCTACTATGAAAAATACGTATCATAACGGAAGTGTATTTTTTTTTGTAGTGCTATCATGGCATTTCCATAGCCATTCTGAGATATATTGCCATGCAACTTCCATCATCTTCATATACATGACTTGAGCATCATTGTCATATTGCTTTGCATGATCATAAGATAGCTAGCATGATGTTTTCATGGCTTGTCCCTTTTTTGATGTCATTGCTATGCCAGATTATTGCACATCCCGATACACCGCCGGAGGTATTCATATAGAGTCATATTGTGTTCTAGTATCGAGTTGTAATATTGAATTGTAAGTAAATAAAAGTATGGTGATCATCATTATTAGAACATTGTCCCATGTGAGGTTATCAAAATAAAAGTGGCCAAAGAAGCCCCCCCCCCCAAAAAAAAGAGAGAGGCCAAATAAGCCTGGGAAAAGAATAAAAAGGAAAAAATGAGAGAAAAGAGAGAAGAGACAATGTTACTATCCTTTTACCACACTTGTGCTTCAGAGTAGCACCATGTTCTTCATATAGAGAGTCTCCTGAGTTATCACTTTCATATACTAGTGGGAATTTTCATTATAGAACTTGGCTTGTATATTCCAACGATGGGCTTCCTCAAGTGCCCTAGGTCTTCATGAGCAAGCAAGTTGGATGCACACCCACTTAGTTTCTAGTTTGAGATTTCATACACTTATAGCTCTTAGTGCATCCATTGCATGGCAATCCCTACTCCTCCCATTGACATCAATTGATGGGCATCTCCATAGCCCATTGATTAGCCGCGTCGATGTGAGACTTTCTTCCTTTTTGTCTTCTCCACACAACCTCCATCATCATATTCTATTCCACTTATGTCTACTACACAACCTTCTTCTTGTAGACGTTGTTGGGCCTCCAAGTACAGAGGTTTGTAGGACAGTAGCAAATTTCCCTCAAGTGGATGACCTAAGGTTTATCAATCCGTAGGAGGTGTAGGATGAAGATGGTCTCTCTCAAGCAACCCTGCAGCCAAATAACAAAGAGTCTCTTGTGTCCCCAACACACCCAATACAATGGTAAATTGTATAGGTGCACCAGTTCGGTGAAGAGATGGTGATACAAGTGGTATATGGATGGTAGATAATAGTTTTTGTAATCTGGAAATATAAAAACAACAAGGTAACTAATGATAAAAGTGGGCACAAACGGTATTGCAATGTGTTGAAACAAGGCCTAGGGTTCATACTTTCACTAGTGCAAGTTCTCTCAACAATAATAACATAATTGGATCATATAACTATCCCTCAACATGCAACAAAGAGTCACTCCAAAGTCACTAATAGCGGAGAACAAACGAAGAGATTATGGTAGGGTACGAAACCACCTCAAAGTTATTCTTTCCAATCAATCCGTTGGGCTATTCCTATAGGTGTCACAAACAGCCCTAGATTTCGTACTAGAATAACACCTTAAGACACAAATCAACAAAAACCCTAATGTCACCTAGATACTCCAATGTCACCTCAAGTATCCGTGGGTATGATTATACGATATGCATCACACAATCTCAGATTCATCTATTCAACCAACACATGGAACCTCAAAGAGTGCCCTAAAGTTCCTACCGGAGAATCACGACGAAAACGTGTGCTAACCCCTATGCATAGGTTCATGGGCGGAACCCGCAAGTTGATCACCAAAACATACATCAAGTGAATCACGTGATATCCCATTGTCACCACGGATACGCACAACAAGACATACATCAAGTGTTCTCAAATCTTTAAAGACTCAATCCGATAAGATTACTTCAAAGGGGAAACTCGATCCATTACAAGAGAGTAGAGGGGGGAGAAAACATCATAAGATCCAACTATAATAGCAAAGCTCGCGATACATCAAGATCGTATCACCTCAAGAACACGAGAGAGAGAGAGAGAGAGAGAGAGAGAGAGAAATCAAACACATAGCTACTGGTACATACCCTCAGCCCCGAGGGAGAACTACTCCCTCCTCGTCATGGAGAGCACTGGGATGATGAAGATGGCCACCGGAGAGGGATTCTCCCTCCGGCAAGGTGCCGGAACGGGTCTAGATTGGCTTTCGGTGGCTACGGAGGCTTCTGGCGGTGAAACTCCCGATCTATTGTGCTCCCCGATCGTTTTAGGGTATATGGAGATATATAAGCGGAAGAAGTACGTCAGGGGGGCACGAGGGGCCCACAAGGGTGGAGGGCGCGCCCAGGGGGGTGGGCGCGCCCCCCTACCTCGTGGATTCCTTGAAGCTCCCTTGACGTAGACTCCAAGTCTCCCGGGTTGCTTTCCTTCCAAAAATAAGTTCCGTGAAGTTTCAGGTCAATTGGACTCCGTTTGATTTTCCTTTTCTTCGAAACCCTAAAATAGGCAAAAAAACGGAAACTGGCACTGGGCTCTGGGTTAATAGGTTAGTCCCAAAAATAATATAAAAGTGTTTAATAAAGCCCATAAACATCCAAAACAGATAATATAATAGCATGGAACAATAAAAAATTATAGATACATTGGAGACGTATCAGCATCCCCAAGCTTAATTCCTGCTCGTCCTCGAGTATGTAAATGATAAAAACAGATTTTTTGATGTGGAATGCTACTTGGCATAATTTCAATGTAATTCTTCTTAATTGTGGCATGAATATTCAGATCCGAAAGATTCAAGACAAAATTTCATATTGACATAAAAATAATAATAGTTCAAGCATAGTAACTAAGCAATTATGTCTTCTCAAATAACATGGCCAAAGAAAGTTCATCCCTACGAAATCATATAGTTTAGTCATGCTCTATTTTCATCACACAAGAATGCTCTCATCATGCACAACCCCGATGACAAGCCAAGAAATTGTTTCATACTTTAGTAATCTCAAACCTATAAACTTTCACGCAATATATGAGCGCGAGCCATGGACATAGCACTATGGGTGGAATAGAATATAATGAGGGGTTTTATGTGGAGAAGACAAAAAAGGAGAAAGTCTCACATCAACAAGTCTAATCAATGGGCTAGGGAGATGCCCATCAATTGATGTCAATGCAAGGAGTAGGGATTGCCATGCAACGGATGCACTAGAGCTATAAATGTATGAAAGCTCAACAAAAGAAACTAAGTGGGTGTGCATCCAACTTGCTTGCTCACAAAGACCTAGGGCACTTGAGGAGGCCCATTGTTTGAATATACAAGCCAAGTTCTGTAATGAAAATTTCCCACTAGTATATGAAAGTGACAAAACAAGAGACTCTCTATCATGAGGATCATGGTGCTACTTTGAAGCACAAGTGTGGAAAAAGGATAGTAGCATTGTCCCTTTTATTTTTTATTTTTTTATTTGGCCTTTCCCTTTTTTATTTGGCCTTTCTTTTATTTCTTTTTGGTTTTTGGCCTTTCTTTTTTTCTTTTTTTGGGGGACAATGCTCTATGAATGATGATCATCACACTTCTATTTATTTACAACTCAATGATTACAACTCGATACTAGAACAAAGTATGACTCTATATGAATGCCTCCGGCGGTGTACCGGGATTGCGATGAATCAAGAGTGATATGTAAGAAAGAATTATGAACGGTGGCCTTGCCATAAATACTATGTCAACTACATGATTATGCTAAGCAATATGACAATGATGAATGTGTCATGATGAACAGAATGGTGGAAAGTTGCATGTCAATATATCTCGGAATGGCTATGGAAATGCCATAATAGGTAGGTATGGTGGCTATTTGGAGGAAGATATAAGGAGGTTTATGTGTGAAAGAGTGTATCATATCATGGGGTTTGGATGCACCGGCGAATTTTGCGCCAACTCTCAATGTGAGAAAGGGCGATGCACAGTACCGAAGAGGCTACCAAGGATGGAAGGGTGAGAGTGCGTATAATCCATGGACTCAACATTAGTCATAAAGAACTCACATACTTATTGCAAAAATCTACAAGTCATCAAAAACCTCGGCACTACGCGCATGCTCCTAGGGGGATAGATTGGTAGGAAAAGACCATCGCTCGTCCCCGACCGCCACTCATAAGGAAGACAATCAAATAACACCTCGTGTTTCAAATCTGTTACACAATGTTTACCATACGTGCATGCTACGGGACTTGCAAACTTCAACACAAGTATTCCTAAAATTCACAACTACTCAACTAGCACAACTTTGATATTATTACCTCCATATCTCAAAACAATCATCCAGCATCAAACTTCTCTTAGTATTCAATACACTTATATGAAAGTTTTTACTATTCTTGGATGCCTAGCATATTAGGATTATTTAAGCAAATTACCATGCTATTCTAAAGACTCTCAAAATAATATATGTGTATCACGAGAGATCAATTATTTCTTCAAAATAAAACCACCACCGTGCTCTAAAAAGATATAAGTGAAGCACTAGAGCAAACGACAAACTACTCCGAAAAATATAAGTGAAGCTCAATGAGTAGTCGAATAATTATGAAACTATGTGAAGGATCTCTAACATTTAAGAATTTCAGATGTTGGTATTTTATTCAAACCGCAAGAAAAACAAAATAAAATAAAATGACGCTCCAAGCAAAACACATATCATGTGGCGAATAAAAATATAGCTCCAAGTAAAGTTACCGATGAACAAAGACGAAAGAGGGGAAGCCTTCCAGGGCATCCCCAAGCTTAGGCTTTTGGTTGTCCTTGAATTTTACCTTGGGGTGCCTTGGTCATCCCCAAGCTTAGGCTCTTGCCACTCCTTATTCCATAGTCCATCGAATCTTTACCCAAAACTTAAAAACTTCACAACACAAAACTTAAAGTAGAAAACTCGTGAGCTCCGTTAGCGAAAGAAAAGAAAACACCACTTCAAGGTACTGTAAGGAACTCATTATTTACTTATATTGCTGTTAAACCTACTTTATTCTAACTTCTCGTTTATAAACTCTTTTACTAGCCATAGATTCATTAAAATAAGCAAACAACACACGAAAAACAGAATCTGTCAAAAAGAGAACAGTCTGTAGTAATCTGGATCAAACGTACACTTCTGGAAATCATAAAATTCTCAAATAAATTGCTGGACCTGAGGAATTTATCTATTAATCATCTGCAAAAAGAATTAACTAAATATCACTCTCCAATAAAAAATGGCAGCAATTCTTGTGAGCGCTAAAGTTTCTGTTTTTTACAGCATGATCATAAAGACTTCACCCAAGTCTTCCCAACGGTTCTACTTGGCACAAACACTAATTAAAAGCAAAAAAAACCACATCTAAACAGAGGCTAGATGAATTATTTATTACTAAACAGGAACAAAAATCAAAGAACAAAAATAAAGTTGGGTTGCCTCCCAACAAGCGCTATCGTTTAACGCCCCTAGCTAGGCATGATGATTTCAATGATGCTCACATAAAAGATAAGAATTGAAACAAAAAGAGAGCATCATGAAGAATATGACTAGCACATTTAAGTCTAACCCACTTCCTATACATAGGGATTTTGTGAGCAAACAATTTGTGGGAACAAGGATCAACTTGCATAGGAAGGTAAAGCAAGCAAAACTTCAAGATTTTAAGCACAAAGAGAGGAAACTTGACATTATTGCAACTCCTACAAGCATATATTCCTCCCTTATAATAATTTTTAGTAGCATTATGAATGAATTCAACAATATAGCCATCGCATAAAGCATTATTTTCATGAATAATAGTGGGAGCAAACTCAACAAAATAATTATCATGTGAGGCATAATCCAATTGAAAACTAAAATCATGATGACAAGTTTCATAGATATCATTATTCTTTATAGCATACAAGTCATCACAATAATCATCATAGATAGCAACTTTGTTCTCATAATCAATTGGAACCTCTTCCGGAATAGTGGATTCATCACAAAAGAAAGTCATGACCTCTCCAAATCCACTTTCATCAATATAATCATCATAAATAGGAGGCATGCTTTCATCATGATAAATTTGCTCATCAAAACTTGGGGGACAAAAAATATCATCTTCATCAAACATAGCTTCCCCAAGCTTGTGGCTTTGCATATCATTAACATCATGGATATTTAAAGAGTTCATACTAACAACATTGCAATCATGCTCATCATTTAAATATTTAGTGCCAAACATTTTAATGCATTCTTCTTCTAACACTTTGGCACAATTCTCCTTTCCATCATACTCATGAAAGATATTAAAGAGATGAAGCATATGAGGCAAACTTAATTCCATTTTTTTGTAGTTTTCTTTTATAGACTAAACTAGTGGTAAAACAAGAAACTAAAAGTCTCAATTGCAAGATCTAAAGATATACCTTCAAGCACTCACCTCCTCGGCAACGGCGCCAGAAAAGAGCTTGATGTCTACTACACAACCTTCTTCTTGTAGACGTTGTTGGGCCTCCAAGTGCAGAGGTTTGTAGGACAGTAGAAAATTTCCCTCAAGTGGATGACCTAAGGTTTATCAATCCGTAGGAGGCGTAGGATGAAGATGGTCTCTCTCAAGCAACCCTGCAGCCAAATAACAAAGAGTATCTTGTGTCCCCAACACACCCAATACAATGGTAAATTGTATAGGCGCACTAGTTCGGTGAAGAGATGGTGATACAAGTGGTATATGGATGGTAGATAATAGTTTTTGTAATCTGAAAATATAAAAACAGCAAGGTAACTAATGATAAAAGTGGGCACAAACGGTATTGCAATGTGTTGAAACAATGCCTAGGGTTCATACTTTCACTAGTGCAAGTTCTCTCAACAATAATAACATAATTGGGTCATATAACTATCTCTCAACATGCAACAAAGAGTCACTCCAAAGTCACTAATAGCAGAGAACAAACGAAGAGATTATGGTAGGGTACGAAACCACCTCAAAGTTATTCTTTCCAATCAATCCGTTGGGCTATTCCTATAGGTGTCACAAACAGCCCTAGAGTTCGTACTAGAATAACACCTTAATACACAAATCAACCAAAACCCTAATGTCACCTAGATACTCCAGTGTCACCTCAAGTATCCGTGGGTATGATTATACGATATGCATCACACAATCTCAGATTCATCTATTCAACCAACACATAGAACCTCAAAGAGTGCCCCAAAGTTCCTATCGGAGAATCACGATGAAAACATGTGCCAACCCCTATGCATAGGTTCATGGGCGGAATCCGCAAGTTGATCACCAAAACATACATCAAGTGAATCATGTGATATCCCATTGTCACCACGGATACGCACAGCAAGACATACATCAAGTGTTCTCAAATCTTTAAACACTCAATCCGATAAGATAACTTCAAAGGGGAAACTCAATCCATTACAAGAGAGTAGAGGAGGAGGAGAAAACATCATAAGATCCAACTATAATAGCAAAGCTCGCGATACATCAAGATCGTATCACCTCAAGAACACGAGAGAGAGAGAGAGAGAGAGAGAGAGAGAGAGAGAGAGAGATCAAACACATAGCTACTGGTACATACCCTCAGCCCCGAGGGAGAATGATACGTCTCCAACGTATCTATAATTTTTGATTGCTCCATGCTATATTATCTACTATTTTGGGCAATATTGGGCTTTATTATCCACTTTTAATTACTTTTGGGACTAACCTATTAACCGGAGGCCCAGCCCAGATTTGTTGTTTTATGCCTATTTCAGTGTTTCGAAGAAAAGGAATATCAAATAGAGTCGAAACGGAACGAAATCAACTGGAGAAGTTATTTTTGGAAGGAAACCTACCGGATAGACTTGGACCCTATGTCAGAAGATGAAGGAGGTGCTCACGAGGGTAGGGGCGCGCCCCCATGCCTCGTGGCCCCCCCTTTGGTCCACCGACGTACTCCTTTCACCCATATATACCCACGTATCCTAAAACTTCCAGAATAGAGAATAGATCGAGAGTTCCACCGCCAGAAGCCTCCGTAGCCACCGAAAACCAATCTAGACCCGTTCCAGCACCCTGCCGAAGGGGGCAATCCTTCTCCGGCGGCCATCTTCATCATCCCGGTGCTCTCCATGACGAGGAGGGAGTAGTTCTCCCTCGGGGCTAAGGGTATGTACCAGTAGCTATGTGTTTGATCTCTCTCTCTCGTGTTCTTGAGGTGATACGATCTTGATGTATCGCGAGCTTTTCTATTATAGTTGGATCCTATGTTTCTCCTCCTCCTCTTCTCTCTTGTAATGAATTGAGTTTCCTCTTTGAAGTTATCTTATCGGATTGAGTCCTTATAGATTTGAGAACACTTGATGTATGTCTTGCCGTGGATATCTGTGGTGACAATGGGATATCACGTGATTCACTTGATGTATGTTTAGGTGACCAACTTGCGGGTTCCGCCCATGAACCTATGCATAGGGGTTGGCACACGTTTTCGTCGTGATTCTCCGGTAGAACTTTGGGGCACTCTTTGAGGTCCTTTGTGTTGGTTGAATAGATGAATCTGAGATTGTGTGATGCATATCGTATAATCATGCCCACGGATACTTGAGGTGACATTGGAGTATCTAGGTGACATTAGGGTTTTTGGTTGATTTGTATCTTAAGGTGTTATTCTAGTATGAACTCTAGGGCTGTTTGTGACACCTATAGGAATAGCCCAACAGATTGATTGGAAAGAATAACTTTGAGGTGGTTTCGTACCCTACCATAATCTCTTCGTTCGTTCTCCGCTATTAGTGACTTTGGAGTGACTCTTTGTTGCATGTTGAGGGATAGTTATATGATCCAATTATGTTAGTATTGTTGAGAGGACTTGCACTAGTGAAAGTATGAACCCTAGGCCTTGTTTCCTAGCATTGCAATACCGTTTACGCTCACTTTTATCACTTGTTACCTTGCTGTTTTTATAATTTCAGATTACAAATACCTTTATCTACTATACATATACCACTTGTATCACCATCTCTTCGCCGAACTAGTGCACCTATACAATTTACCATTGTATTGGGTGTGTTGGGGACACAAGAGACTCTTTGTTATTTGGTTGCAGGGTTGCTTGAGAGAGACCATCTTCATCCTACACCTCCTACGGATTGATAAACCTTAGGTCATCCACTTGAGGGAAATTTGCTACTGTCCTACAAACCTCTGCACTTGGAGGCCCAACAACGTCTACAAGAAGAAGGTTGTGTAGTAGACATCAAGCTCTTTTCTGGCGCCGTTGCCGGGGAGGTGAGTGCTTGAAGGTATATCTTTAGATCTTGTAATCGAGTCCTTTAGTTTCTTGTTTTATCGCTAGTTTAGTTTATAAAAGAAAACTACAAAAAAAATGGAATTGAGTTTGTCTCATACGCTTCATCTTTTTAATATCTTTCATGAGTATGATGGAAAGGATAATTGTGCTCAAGTGCTAGAAGAAGAGATCTCTAAAATGTTTGGCACTAAATATTTGAATGATGAGCATGATTGCAATGTTGTTAGTACGAATTCTTTGAATATCCATGATGCTAATGATGATTGCACTAGTTATGATGAAAATGCCTCCTATAAACATGTCAAATTTTGTGGAGTAGACTGGGTTTGCATGTACACACCAAATAGGGAAGATAGATATTGCAAGAGGAATAAGTACTTAGAAACCAAATTGTTGCAAGAAGAGGTAGATGAATGTGCTGAAAATTTATCTTTTCTTAGCCCTACTTGTGAACTTTGCAATGAACGTGATCATTTTAGTACCCAATGCAAATTGTTTCATGATCGTATCGTGTCCAAAAATTGCGATGACTTGATTTCCCTTGCACATCATAATGAACTTAGTTTGCTATTGGGTTATGAAGAAATTAAACATATAACTAAGGATATTCCAAAATTTGTCCTTGATAAAGTTCTTCATTTTGATCTAGAGAAAATTTATATGTATTGTGCGGGAATTGCATTGAAAATCCTTATATTGCCAATTACATAAAGAAAAGAAAACAAATAGAAGATGAAGAGAATACTAATGAAAGGGAAGAGACTTCCCAATATCCTCCTATTATTTCTTATGATGAATGAGGTAACGAGGAGGAGCCTCCTATTCAACCAATCTCATTAATAAGGAGCTCCAAAAAGAGGATTGAACCCACACATGATGTGGTGAAGAAGAAGAAAAGAAAAAGGAAGAGAGGTAAAAAGATATCTCTCTCAAACAATGCTGCTCCTACTACTATTGTGCCTCATGAAAATATAATTATGGAAGATAATGATACTTCTTATGATCTTGAAAATCTTTTTGGCACTTGCTTGGAAGAATATGATAATTGCTATACTATTGGTGCTATCCATACTATTAATGATGAGAGTGATTATGCTTATAATATGAAAAGTCCCAAGCTTGGGGATGATATGTTTGATGAAGATGATGTTTTTGAGAATATATTTTTTGATATTAATGTTTGTCCCAAGCTTGGGGATGCTATGATTCATGAAGATGATATTTTTAGTCTCCCAAGTTTTGATATGCAAGTTTATAATGATGATAGCATGCCTCCTACTTATGATGATTATTGTGATGATACTTATGCTATAAAAAGTAGTGATTATATTTATAAAACTTGTCATGATTATGATTACCCCTTCTCTGAACATTACTCTTTTAAGGTGGAAACAATTTACAGTATTCGAGTTTCCTATGATACTCCCACTATTCCGAATGAGAAGAATTTTGCCTATGTGGAGAGTAGTAAATTTTCTATGCTTGTGGATCATGAAAAGAATGATTTAGGTGCTGTTTATATTGTTGAATTCATTCATGATGCTACTGAAAATTATTATGAGGGAGGAACATATGCTTGTAGGAATTGCAATAATATCAAGTTTCCTCTCTATGTGCTTAAAATTTTGAAGTTATGCTTGTTTTACCTTCCTATGCTAGTTGATTATTGTTCCCACAAGTTGTTTGCTCACAAAATCCCTATGCATAGGAAGTGGATTAGACTTAAATGTGCTAGTCATATTCTTCAAGATGCTCTCTTTATGTTTCAGTTCTTATCCTCTATATGAGCATCATTGAAATCATCATGCCTAGCTAGGGGCGTTAAACGATAACGCTTGTTGGGAGGCAACCCAATTTTATTTTTGTCCCATATTTTTTGATCCTGTTTAGTAATAAATAATTCATATAGCCTCTGTTTATATGTGGTTTTTAGTTGTTTAATTAGTGTTTGTGCCAAGTAGAACCTTTGGGAAGACTTGGGGAAAGTCTTGTTGATCATGCTGTAAAAAACAGAAACTTTAGCGCTCACGAGAATTGCTGCCATTTTTATTTGGGAGTGATATTTAGTTAATTATTTTTGCATATGATTAATAGATAATTCCTCAGGTCCATCAATTTATTTGAGAATTTTATGAGTTCCATAAGTATACGTTTGATCCAGATTACTACAGACTGTTCTGTTTTTGACAGATTCTGTTTTCGATGTGTTGTTTGCTTATTTTGATGAATCTATGGCTAGTAAAATAGTTTATAAACCATAGAGAAGTTGGAATACAGTAGGTTTAACACCAATATAAATAAATAATGAGTTAATTACAGTACCTTGAAGTGGTCTTTTGTTTTCTTATACTAACGGAGCTTATGAGTTTTCTGTTAAGTTTTGTGTTGTGAAGTTTTCAAGTTTTGGGTAAGGATTCGATGGACTATGGAATAATGAGTGGCAAGAGTCTAAGCTTGGGGATGCCCAAGGCACCCCAAGGTAATATTCAAGGACAACCAAGAGCCTAAGCTTGGGGATGCCCCGGAAGGCATCCCCTCCTTCGTCTTCGTTCATCGGTAACTTTACTTAGAGCTATATTTTTATTCGCCACATGATATGTGTTTTGCTTGGAGCGTCAATTTATTTTGTTAGAATTTTCTTGCTGTTATTTAGAACAATGTTTTGCATTTTTTATTTCAATAAAAGTGGCATTGATAGCCTTTACTATGCCTATGTTACAAGTATACATGTTGCTGTTTGAAAACAGAAAGTTTACCGCTGTTGCAATAATTATCTAGAAAAGTAAGAATGTGATAAAATGTTGAAACCTTTTGCATATTAATATCTGATAAATTTACTACAGTGGGAATTTTCTTTCATAATTTTTGGAGCTAGGGAAGTATGGATGTTGCTGCTTTCTTTACAGACTATCCCGTGTAGGCAGATTGCTATTATGTTTGCATTGTTTGCATATGTTTGCTTCTTTAATGATTCTATTTGAGGATATGACTATTAAATATGCAGAGGCATTTAGTATTCAATGTTGAATAATAATTTTAGTGATTTGCTACAGTAGAGCATGATAAGGTTTTTGCAATGGTTTATACTAACCTATCTCACGAGTCCTTGTTGAGTTTTGTGTGGATGAAGCTTTTGAGATTTAGGGAGACCGTGATATGAGAGGAATTAAGGAGACACAAAAGCTCAAGATTGGGGATGCCCAAGGCACCCCAAGATAATATTTCAAGAGGTTTCAAGCATCTAAGCTTGGGGATGCCCCGGTTGGCATCCCACCTTTCTTCTTCAACAATTATCGGTTAGTTTTGGTTGATCCTAAGTTTTTGCTTCTTCACATGATGTTTTCCATTCTTACAATGTCATTTTATTTTGCTTTGCTTGCTGTTTGAATAGAATATCAAGGTCTGAAATTATTAAATGGGAGCGTCTTCACATAGTTGCATAATTATTCAACTACTCATTGATCTTCACTTATATCTTTCGAAGTAGTTTGTCATTTGCTCTAGTGCTTCACTTATATCTTTTAGAGCATGGTGGTAGTTTTATTTTGAAGAAATAGATGAACTCTCATGCTTCACTTATACTATTTTGAGAGTCTTAAATAGCATGGTAATTTGCTTAAAATCCTAATATGCTAGGTATACAAGATTAGTAAAAACTTTCTTATGAGTGTGTTGAATACTAAGAGAAGTTTGATGCTTGATGATTGTTTTGAGATATGGAGATAATAATATCAAAGTCGTGCTAGCTGAGTAGTTGTGAATTTGAGAAGTGCTTGCGTTGAAGTTTGCAAGTCCCGTAGCATGCACGTATGGTAAACGTTGTGTAACAAATTTGAAACATGAGGTGTTATTTGATTGTCTTCCTTATGAGTGGCGGTCGGGGACGAGCGATGGTCTTTTCCTACTAATCTATCCCCCTAGGATCATGCGCGTAGTGCCGAGGTTTTTGATGACTTGTAGTTTTTTGCAATAAGTATGTAAGTTCTTTATGACTAATGTTGAGTCCATGGATTATACGCACTCTCACCCTTCCATCCTTGCTAGCCTCTTCGGTACCGTGCATTGCCCTTTCTCACATCGAGAGTTGGCACAAACTTCGCCGGTGCATCCAAACCCCGTGATATGATACGCTTTGTCACACATAAACCTCCTTATATCTTCCTCAAAACAGCCACCGTACCTACCTATTATGGCATTTCCATAGCCATTCCGAGATATATTGCCATGCAACTTTCCACCGTTCCATTTATTATGACACGCATCATCATTGTCATATTGCTTTGCATGATCATGTAGTTGACATAGTATTTGTGGCAAAGCCACCGTTCATAATTTTGTCATACTTGTCACTCTTGATTCATTGCATATCCCGGTACACCGCCGGAGGCATCCATATAGAGTCATACTTTGTTCTAGTATCGAGTTGTAATCATTGAGTTGTAAATAAATAGAAGTGTGATGATCATCATTCAATAGAGCATTGTCCCAAAAAAGAGAGAAAGGCCATAAAAAAGAGAAGGCCCAAAAAATAGAAAGGCCATAAAAAAAAGAGAAGGCCCAAAAAAAAGAAAAAGAAAATAAAAGGGGCAATGCTACTATCCTTTTTTCCACACTTGTGCTTCAAAGTAGCATCATGATATAGCGAGTCTCATATATTGTGCTTCAAAGTAGCACCATGTTCTTCATATAGAGAGTCTCATATGTTGTCACTTTCATACTAGTGGGAAATTTTCATTATAGAACCTGGCTTGTATATTCCAATAATGGGCCTCCTCAAGTGCCCTAGGTCTTCGTGAGCAAGCAAGTTGGATGCACACCCACTTAGTTTCTTTTGTTGAGCTTTCATACATTTATAGCTCTAGTGCATCCGTTGCATGGCAATCCCTACTCCTCGCATTAACATCAATCGATGGGCATCTCCATAGCCCATTGATTAGCCTCGTTGATGTGAGACTTTCTCCTTTTCGTCCTCTCCACATAACCTCCATCATCATATTCTATTCCAACCATAGTGCTATATCCATGGCTCGCACTCATATATTGCGTGAAGGTTTATGAGTTTGAGATTACTAAAGTACGAAACAATTGCTTGGCTTGTCATCGGGGTTGTGCATGATGAGAGCATTCTTGTGTGACGAAAATGGAGCATGACTAAACTATATGATTTTGTAGGGATGAACTTTCTTTGGCCATGCTATTTTGAGAAGACATAATTGCTTAGTTAGTATGCTTGAAGTATTATCATTTTTATGTCAATATGAACTTTTGTCTTGAATCTTTCGGATCTGAATATTCATATCACAAGTAAGAAGAATTACATTGAAATTATGCCAACTAGCATTCCACATCAAAAATTATATTTTTATCATTTACCTACTCGAGGACGAGCAGGAATTAAGCTTGGGGATGCTTGATACGTCTCCAACGTATCTATAATTTTTGATTGCTCCATGCTATATTATCTACTGTTTTGGGCAATATTGGGCTTTATTATCCACTTTTATATTACTTTTGGGACTAACCTATTAACCGAAGGCCCAGCCCAGATTTGCTGTTTTATGCCTATTTCAGTGTTTCGAAGAAAAGGAATATCAAACGGAGTCGAAACGGAACGAAATCAACTGGAGAAGTTATTTTTGGAAGGAAACCTACCGGATAGACTTGGACCCTACGTCAGAAGATGAAGGAGGTGCTCACGAGGGTAGGGGGCGTGCCCACCCCCCTGGGGCGCGCCCCCTGCCTCGTGGCCCCCCCTTCGGTCCACCGACGTACTCCTTTCACCCATATATACCCACATATCCTAAAACTTCCAGAATAGAGAATAGATCGTGAGTTCCGCCGCCAGAAGCCTCCGTAGCCACCGAAAACCAATCTAGACCCGTTCCAGCACCCTGCTGGAGGGGGAAATCCTTCTCCGGTGGCCATCTTCATCATCCCGGTGCTCTCCATGACGAGGAGGAAGTAGTTCTCCCTCGGGGCTAAGGGTATGTACCAGTAGCTATGTGTTTGATCTCTCTCTCTCTCTTGTGTTCTTGAGGTGATACGATCTTGATGTATCGCGAGCTTTGCTATTATAGTTGGATCCTATGTTTCTCCTCCCCCTCTTCTCTCTTGTAATGAATTGAGTTTCCCCTTTGAAGTTATCTTATCAGATTGAGTCTTTATAGATTTGAGAACACTTGATGTATGTCTTGCCATGGATATCTGTGGTGACAATGGGATATCACGTGATTCACTTGATGTATGTTTAGGTGACCAACTTGCGGGTTCCGCCCATGAACCTATGCATAGGGGTTGGCACACGTTTTCGTCGTGATTCTCCGGTAGAACTTTGGGGCACTCTTTGAGGTCCTTTGTGTTGGTTGAATAGATGAATCTGAGATTGTGTGATGCATATCGTATAATCATGCCCACGGATACTTGAGGTGACATTGGAGTATCTAGGTGACATTAGGGTTTTGGTTGATTTGTATCTTAAGGTGTTATTCTAGTACGAACTCTAGGGCTGTTTGTGACACTTATAGGAATAGCCCAATGGATTGATTGGAAAGAATAACTTTGAGGTGGTTTCGTACCCTACCATAATCTCTTTGTTCGTTATCCGCTATTAGTGACTTTGGAGTGACTCTTTGTTGCATCTTGAGGGATAGTTATATGATCCAATTATGTTAGTATTGTTGAGAGGACTTGAACTAGTGAAAGTATGAACCCTGGGCCTTGTTTCCAGCATTGCAATACCGTTTACGCTCACTTTTATCACTTGTTACATTGCTGTTTTTATAATTTCAGATTACAAATACCTTTATCTACTATCCATATACCACTTGTATCACCATCTCTTCGCCGAACTAGTGCACCTATACAATTTACCATTGTATTGGGTGTGTTGGGGACACAAGAGACTCTTTGTTATTTGGTTGCAGGGTTGCTTGAGAGATACCATCTTCATCCTACGCCTCCTACAGATTGATAAACCGTAGGTTATCCACTTGAGGGAAATTTGCTACTGTCCTACAAACCTCTGCACTTGGAGGCCCAACAACGTCTACAAGAAGAAGGTTGTGTAGTAGACATCAGAGAACTACTCCCTCCTCGTCATGGAGAGCACCGGGATGATGAAGATGGCCACCGGAGAGGGATTCCCCCTCCGGCAGGGTGCTGAAATAGGTCTAGATTGGCTTTCGGTGGCTATGGAGGCTTCTAGCGGCGAAACTCCCGATCTATTGTGCTCCCCGATCGTTCTAGGGTATAATGAGATATATAGGCGGAAAAAGTACGTCAGGGGGGCACGAGGGGCCCACGAGGGTGGAGGGCGCGCCTAGTGGGTGGGCGCGCCCCCCTACCTCGTGGCTTCCTCGAAGCTGCCTTGACGTGGACTCCAAGTCTCCCGGGTTGCGTTCCTTCCAAAAATAAGTTCCGTGAAGTTTCAGGTCAATTGGACTCCGTTTGATTTTCCTTTTCTTCGAAACCCTAAAATAGGCAAAAAAAACAGAAACTGGCACTGGGCTCTGGGTTAATAGGTTAGTCCCCAAAATAATATAAAAGTGTTTAATAAAGCCCATAAACATCCAAAACAGATAATATAATAGCATGGAACAATAAAAAATTATAGATACGTTGGAGATGTATCATCCACCTATAGTGTTATATCCATGGCCCACGCTCATGTATTGCGTGAAAGTTGAAAAGGTTTGAGAACATCAAAAGTATGAAACAATTGCTTGGCTTGTCATCGAGGTTGTGCATGATTTAAATATTTTGTGTGGTGAAGATGGGGCATAGCCAGACTATATGATTTTGCAGGGATAACTTTCTTTGGCCATGTTATTTTGAAAATACATGATTGCTTTATTAGTATGCTTGAAGTATTATTATCTTAATGTCAAATAATAGACTATTGCTTTGAATCACTCGTGTCTTAATATTCATGCCATGATTAGATTACATGATCAAGATTATGCTAGGTAGCATTCCACATGAAAAATTATCTTTTTATCATTTACTTACTTGAGGACGAGCAGGAATTAAGCTTGGGGATGCTGATACGTCTCCGTCGTATCTATAATTTTTTATTGTTCCATGCCAATATTATACAACTTTCACATACTTTTGGCAACTTTTTATACTATTTTTGGGACTAACATATTGATCCGGTGTCCAGTGCCAATTCCTGTTTGTTGCATGTTTTTTTGTTTCGCAGAAAATCCATATCAAACGGAGTCTAAATGGGATAAAAACTGATGGAGATTTTTTTTGGAATATATGTGATTTTTGGGAAGAAGAATCAACGCGAGACGATGCACGAGGGGGCCACGAGGCAGGGGCGCGCCCTAGGGGGTCAGGCGCACCCTGGTCCCTCATGACCACCCCATAAGGAGGTTGGTGCCCTTCTTTTGCCGCAAGAAAGCTAATATCCGGATAAAAATCGTGTCCAAATTTCAGCCCAATCGGAGTTACGGATCTCCGGGAATTTAAGAAACGGTGAAAGGGCAGAATCAGGGAACACAGAAACAGAGATAGACAGAGAGACAGATCCAATCTCGGAGGGGCTCTCACCCCTCCCATGCCATGGAGGCCATGGACCAGAGGGGAAACCCTTCTCCCATCTAGGGAGAAGGTCAAGGAAGAAAAAGAAGGGGGTCTCTCTCCCCCTCTCTCCCGGTGGCGCCGGAACGCCGCCGGGGCCATCATCGTCACCGCAATCTACACCAACACCTCTGTCATCTTCACCAACATCTTCATCACCTTCCCCCATATATCCACAGCGGTTCACTCTCCCGCAACCCGATGTACCCTCTACTTGAACATGGTGCTTTTTGCTTCATATTATTATCCAATGATGTGTTCCATCCTATGTTGTCTGAGTAGATTTTCGTTGTCCTATCGGTGATTGGTGAATTGCTATGATTGGTTTAATTTTCTTGTGGTTATGTTGCTGTCCTTTGGTGCCCATCATATGAGCACGCGCGTGGATCACACCATAGGGTTAGTTTTATGTTGATAGGACTATGTATTGGAGGGAAAGAGTGACAGAAGCTTCAACCTAGCATAGAAATTGATGCATACGAGATTGAAGGGGGAATCAATATATCTTAATGCTATGGTTGGGTTTTACCTTAATGAACGTTAGTAGTTGCGGATGCTTGCTAATAGTTCCAATCATAAGTGCATAGAATTCCATGTTAGGGATGACATGCTAGCAGTGGCCTCTCCCACATAAAACTTGCTATCGGTCTAGTAACATAGTCAATTGCTTAGGGACAATTTCACAACTCCTACCACCACTTTTCCACACTCGCTATACTAACTTTATTGCTTCTTTACCTAAAACAGCCCCTAGTTTTTATTTACGTGCTCTTTATATTCTTGCAAACCTATCCCGTTATACCTACAAAGTACTTCTAGTTTTATAATTGTTCTAGGTAAAGCAAACATCAAGCGTGCATAGAGTTGTATCGATGGTCGATAAAACTTGAGGGAATATTTGTTCTACCTTTAGCTCCTCGTTGGGTTCGACACTCTTACTTATCAAAAGAGGCTATAGTTGATCCTCTATACTTGTGGGTTATCAATGTTTTGTTTATAAAAAGATGGAAAATTTCATTGTCAGATTGATAGAGGCAAGGGTCCCGATCTTTCGATGAGATGATAACTATCGATTTGGTGGAGTCGACTTTGACAATTCGACTACAAACATGCACAATATTGCGCCTTAGCAATCGCTAAACCAATCTCCTGAGGTTTCTGACGATGCTTGAAGCACAATCAACCTGACCACGAAGATCTATTCCTGCAAGCAATCGAAGAACGAGCAAGAATATGATAAAGCAATATGAATATTGCGAATATGTATGAAGTATTGATAAAAGTGAGGTTTCAAAGCGGTCTTGGTTTAGTCGTTGGACACAAACGAAGTACACTAAGTTGCAGCAATGGTTAACTTTTAACTAATTAAAACCCAAGAATTTTTTTACTAGATTGATTTAGTTATATATGAGCAAGGGGTTGCGGCCAAGAAGGTGGAAGGACGTCCCAAGGCAGGCTAAAACTAACCCTGGGTCGTACAAAGCGCATAGGCCCAAGTGGAGGTGACGCAACACCTTTGGACTGTTTGAATCAGATTTTGCTACAGCGTCAGACTGTTTCAGCCATATATCCACGCTCCTGATGAATTTGAAGGCGAGTCCAATTGGGTTGAAAAGTGCACGAGATATGCTTTCCAACAACAAAAAATTCACCCAATTCGAAGTCTGGATGCAAGTGTTGTGAAAGTTTGAATTTAGGTATGTCTATGTAGTCCGAATCTAAGTCCTGAACGTGAGAGACTTGGTCTCTATCTTTTTTGGGCCAAAAGTGACGTGAAAGGACTTCTTAAACAACATCTAATCATCTCCTTATCCTTTATCTTCACACATAATTTGTATAAGTGTCTCATACACGTGCAATTAGGCATGGCACGAAAGTCCATGAAGAATTTTTGTCCTAAATAATATAAATAAATTATTGCATAGTTTGTATTAGAAATCACCTCACAAATATGTTGCATGGAATATTTTTAGTCGTATCCAAGGTAGTCATGTCTTCATCACACATGGTACGTTTTTGTCAAAAATAAAGTAAAGCACTAAAGTTGTCATCCTCGCGTCACTAAACTTGTCATAAAAAATGTCCGGAGTTGCCATGTGCTCGTACGTGAAGTATTGATAAAAGTGAGGTTTCAAAGCGGTCTTGGTTTAGTCGTTGGACACAAACGAAGTACACTAAGTTGCAGCAATGGTTAACTTTTAACTAATTAAAACCCAAGAATTTTTTTACTAGATTGATTTAGTTATATATGAGCAAGGGGTTGCGGCCAAGAAGGTGGAAGGACGTCCCAAGGCAGGCTAAAACTAACCCTGGGTCGTACAAAGCGCATAGGCCCAAGTGGAGGTGACGCAACACCTTTGGACTGTTTGAATCAGATTTTGCTACAGCGTCAGACTGTTTCGGCCATATATCCACACTCCTGATGAATTTGAAGGCGAGTCCAATTGGGTTGAAAAGTGCACGAGATATGCTTTCCAACAACAAAAAATTCACCCAATTCGAAGTCTGGATGCAAGTGTTGTGAAAGTTTGAATTTAGGTATGTCTATGTAGTCCGAATCTAAGTCCAGAACGTGAGAGACTTGGTCTCTATCTTTTTTGGGCCAAAAGTGATGTGAAAGGACTTCTTAAACAACATCTAATCATCTCCTTATCCTTTATCTTCACACATAATTTGTATAAGTGTCTCATACACGTGCAATTAGGCATGGCACGAAAGTCCATGAAGAATTTTTGTCCTAAATAATATAAATAAATTATTGCATAGTTTGTATTAGAAATCACCTCACAAATATGTTGCATGGAATATTTTTAGTCGTATCCAAGGTAGTCATGTCTTCATCACACATGGTACGTTTTTGTCAAAAATAAAGTAAAGCACTAAAGTTGTCATCCTCACGTCACTAAACTTGTCATAAAAAATGTCCGGAGTTGCCATGTGCTCGTACGTGATGTGTGTCACTTATCAGAGTCCTATAAATATGTGATGCATCCCCCAAAATAGAAAATGAATAGTTAAAATTTTATTTTTACTCATGACATGGCTTAATATAGTAAACAACCAGTTATTTGAAAGAAAAAAGTCTATTTTACTCGCCTGAAAAAGGTGGTTGGTTCGCATAACCCTCTCACTTTTCTTTTGGCTCATTTAAGAAAAAGGGTTCCCCCGCTTTATATTATAAAGCAAACACCCGATACATCCAACTGGCTGGGGCCGCATCACAGATAAGCCCAAAAGAAAAATAATAAGAAGAAAGAGAAATAAATGCCGACACTGGCAGATCAACGAAGAAGGCAAGTCTGACAACCCCTGCACCCTCCGAAGAAGTACCACCATGCTCCCAACATCCCGAAGCGTCGCGCCCCAAGCAACACCCTCAAGAGGGAGTGCGACGATGCCGCCGCTGTTGCCCGAACAAGTTCTAGGGTTTCCCCCTGTACGCGAGGGATAGTGGGGAAGGGGTATACCCGATGCCCCTCAGGAAGGTCCGACGGCGCCCGCAGGCGTCATCGCATCAGTGTCGGCCAGGCCGACAGGGATTTCTCCCGATCCACAATCACCACCACCACCTCGGGCATTTTGGAAACACAAGTCTGAAACATTTGAAAAGTTCAAAGAATTTCAGAGTGAAGTGGAGAATCATCGTAACAAAAATAAATGTTTCTACGATATGATCGCAGAAGTAAAATATTTGAGTTACGAGTTTGGCCTTCAGTTAAAACAATGTGAAATAGTTTCACTACTCACGCCACCTGGAATACCACAGTATAATGGTGTGTCTGAACGTCATAACTGTACTATTATTGGATATAGTGCAATCTATGATGTTTCTTACTGATTAACCACTATATTTTTGGGGGTTATGCATTAGAGACAGCTGCATTCATGTTAAAAAGGGCACCATCTAAATCCATTGAGACGACACTGTATGAACTGTGGTTTGGCAAGAAACCAAAGTTGTCATTTCTTAAAGTTTGGGGTTACGATGCTTATAAGAAAAAGTTTCATCCTGATAAGTTCAAACCCAAATCGGAGAAATGTGTCTTCATAGGATACCCAAAGGAGACAGTTGGGTACACCTTCTATCACAGATCCGAAGGCAAGACATTCGTTGCTGAGAATGGATCCTTTCTAGAGAAGGAGTTTCTCTCGAAAGAAGTGAGTGGGAGGAAAGTAGAACTTGATGAGGTAACTGTACCTGCTCCCTTATTGGAAAGTAGATCATCACAGAAATCTATTTCTATGACTCCTACACCAATTAGTGAGGAAGCTAATGATGATGATCATGTAACTTCAGATCAAGTTACCACCGAACCTCGTAGGTCAACCAGAGTAAGATCCGCACTAGAGTGGTACAGTAATCCTGTTCTGGAGGTCATGTTAATTGACCATGACGAACCTATGAACTATGAGGAAATGATGATGAGCCCAGATTCCGCGAAATGGCTTGAGGCCATGAAATCTGAGATGAGATCCATGTATGAGAACAAAGTATGGACTTTGATTGACTTGACCATTGGTCGGCGAGCCATTGAGATTAAATGGATCTTCAAGAAGAAGACGGACGCTGATAGTAGTGTTACTATCTACAAAGCTAGAATTGTCGCAAAAGGTTTCTGACAAGTTCAAGGTGTTGACTACGATGAGAGTTTCTCACTCGTATCTATGCTTAAGTCTGTCCGAATCATGTTAGCAATTGCCACATTTTATGAAATCTGGCAAATGGATAAACAAAACTACATTCCTTAATGGATTTATTAAAGAAGAGTTGTATATGATGCAACAAGAAAGTTTTGTCAATCCTAAAGGTGCTGACAAAATATGCAAGCTCCAGCGATCCATCTATGGACTGGTGCAAGCATCTCGGAGTTGGAATATACGCTTTGATAAGTTGATCAAAGCATATAGTTTTATACAGACTTGCGATGAAGCCTGTATTTACAAGAAAGTGAGTGGGAGCACTACAACATTTCTGATAAGTATATGTGAATGACATATTGTTGATCGGAAATAATGTAGAATTATTCTGCAAAGCATAAAGGAGTGTTTGAAAGGAGTTTTTCAAAGAAAGACCTCAGTAAAGCTGCTTACATATTGAGCATCAAGATCTATAGAGATAGATCAAAACGCTTGATAAGTTTTTCAATGAGTACATACCTTGACAAGATTTTGAAGTAGTTCAAAATGGAACGGTCAAAGAAAGAGTTCTTGCCTATGTTACAAGGTGTGAAACTGAGTAAGACTCAAAGCCCGACCATGGCAGAAGATAGAAAGAGAATGAAAGTCATTCCCTATGCCTTGGCCATAGGTTCTATAAAATATGCCATGCTGTGTACCAGATCTATTGTATACCCTACACTGTTTTTGGCAAGGGAGTACAATAGTGATCTAGGAGTAGATCATTGGACAGTGGTCAAAATTATCCTTAGTGGAATAAGGATATGTTTCTCGATTATGGAGGTGACAAAAGGTTCGTCGTAAAGGGTTACGTTGATGCAAATTTTGACACTGATCCAGATGACTCTAGATCTCAATCTGGATACATATTGAAAGTGGGAGCAATTAGCTAGAATAGCTCCGTGTAGAGCATTGTTGACATAGAAATTTGCAAAATACTTACGGATCTGAATGTGGCAGACCCGTTGACTAAACTTCTCTCACAAGCAAAACATGATCACACCTTAGTACTCTTTGGGTGTTAATCACATAGCGATGTGAACTAGATTATTGACTCTAGTAAACCCTTTGGGTGTTGGTCACATGTCGATGTGAACTATGGGTGTTAATCACATGGTGATGTGGACTATTGGTATTAAATCACATGGCGATGTGAACTAGATTATTGACTCTAGTGCAAGTGGGAGACTGAAGGAAATATGCCCTAGAGGCAATAATAAAGTTATTATTTATTTCCTTATATCATGATAAATGTTTATTATTCATGCTGTAATTGTATTAACTGGAAACATAATACATGTGTGAATACATAGACAAACAGGGTGTCACTAGTATGCCTCTACTTGACTAGCTCGTTGATCAAAGATGGTTATGTTTCCTAACCATAGTCATGAGTTGTCATTTCATTAACGGGATCATGTCAATAGAGAATGATGTGATTGACTTGACTCATTCCGTTAGCTTAGCACTTGATCGTTTAGTTTGTTGCTATTGCTTTCTTCATGACTTATACATGTTCCTATGACTATGAGATTATGCAACTCCCGTTTATCGGAGGAACACTTTGTGTGCTACCAAACGTCACAACATAACTGGGTGATTATAAAGGTGCTCTACAGGTGTCTTCGAAGGTACTTGTTGGGTTGGCGTATTTCGACATTAGGATTTGTCACTCTGATTGTCGGAGAGGTATCTCTGGGCCCACTCAGTAATGCACATCACTATAAGCCTTGCAAGCATTGCAACTAATGAGTTAGTTGTGGTATGATGTATTAAGGAACGAGTAAAGAGACTTGCAGGTAACGAGATTGAACTAGGTATTGAGATACCGACGATCGAATCTCGGGCAAGTAACATACCGATGACAAAGGGAACAATCGTATGTTGTTATGCAGTCTGACCGATAAAGATCTTCGTAGAATATGTAGGGGCCAATATGGGCATCCAGGTCCCGCTATTAGTTATTGACCAGGGAGGTGTCTCGGTCATGTCTACATAGTTCTCGAACCCGTAGGGTCCGCACGTTTAACGTTCGTTGACGATATAGTACTATATGAGTTATGTATGTTGGTGACCGAATGTTGTTCGGAGTCCGGGATGAGATCACGGACATGACGAGGAACTCCGGAATGGTCCGGAGATAAAGTTTGATATATGGGATAATAGTGTTTGGTCACCGGAAGGGTTCCGGGATTCACCGGAAGGGGTTCCGGATGTTTCCCGAAATGTTTGGGTACGAGAACAATTTATTTGGGCCAAAGGGGAAAGCCCACAAGGTTTTTGGAAAGCACAAAAGGAAGTTTTGCGGAGTCCAGGGGCCAGACGCCTGGGTCCAGACGCCGGGAACCCTGGCGTCTGGCCCTGGAGTCCGAGAAGGACTCTTGCCTTTCGGGTGAAACCGACTTTGTGGAGGCTTTTGCTCCAAGGTTCGACCCCAGAGCTCAACATATAAATAGAGGGGTAGGGCTAGCACCCAAGACACATCAAGAAACACCAAGCCGTGTGCCGGCAACCCCGTCCCCTCTAGTTTATCCTCTCATAGTTTTTGTAGTGCTTAGGCAAAGCCCTGCGAAGATTGTTCTTCACCAACACCGTCACCACGCTGTTGTGCTGCCAGAACTCATCTACTACTTCACCCCTCTTGCTGGATCGAGAAGGCGAGGACGTCACCGAGCCGAACGTGTGCAGAACTCGGAGGTGCCGTGCTTTCGGTACTTGGATCGGTCGGATCGTGAAGACGTACAACTACATCAACCGCGTTGATATAACGCTTCCGCGAACGGTCTACGAGGGTGCGTAGACAACACTCTCCCCTATCGTTGCTATGCATCACCATGATCCTGCGTTGCGTAGGAACTTTTTTGAAATTACTACGTTCCCCAACACAAGCCACCGGCCCGCCCCAACCCAGATGGGCCCAAAAGGGCCCAGATCTGGGTTGGGCTGGCGCCGCCAGCCACAGCACCACCGCGCCGCCCCATGGCCAATGGCCGCATTGCCGTGTCAAGAGCCACCGGGCCCGTAACACCACCACCGACGTGCCGCACCGATGCCGGCCGAGGAGCACCACCGTAGGCCACCACCGTCTGATCAGGAGGGAGCCGCGTGTGGGGAAGGACAGACCGGCCGCCGCCAGCACCACGCGGCCGAGGCCCGGTGGCGCTCGCTGGCGGCGGCGGGAGGAGGCAGGGGCGGGGGAGGGGCGCTGGAGAGGAGCGGCGAAGGGGCCCCCGGTCGCCCCGCCCGGGGAGGCGACGCGGGGGGACGGGGAAGGGAAGGGAGGGGTGCGGGAGCGGGAGCGGGCTCCGGCTAGCGGCGGCGACGGGCTCCGGCGGCGGCGGCGGCCCCGCGCGGGGGAGCCGGCGGCGGCGAGGGAACCCTAGGAGTGGGGCGTTAGCGAGAGGGGAGGGAAGGGAACTCTGGTGTAACCTTAGTTGTAGGAATATTTAGATGGGATGTAGGAATATTTTTTCCTCTTTTGGTGGCTCATTTGACCCCCTAATCTAATCAATACCGTTCATAAGTTGTTTTTATGGGTTTGCTGAGGCGGTTTGCTGATGTGGATGAGATCAAAGTGGTTTGTTGACTTCTTCGCAAAAAAAGTGGTTTATTGACTAATGGGGCCATGTTGTCAGATGAGGGTACAGAAATAAATGAACAAGAAGCAAGCGACTTTAGGGGTGTGTTTGGTTTCTGTCACCAAATAGAACGGCACAGGTCCGTTCCGTTCCTATAGCCTATTCTTGTGTTTGGTTGATCTGAGGAGCCAGAACCCACTCGTTCCTGGAATGGCATATTCGCTGTTTATGTCGTTCCCCGCGGTCTCTCCAAATCGAGCGGACCACGCGGAACCGCTCCTCTTCCTCCCGCGACTGCATCTCGTGTTCCCTCTTTCCCTTCCTCGCGCGACCTCTCGGGTAGCCGCCGCCGTCGGAAGCACACGCCGCCGCCGCCGCTGGGAGCACGCGCCCCCTCGTCCAGACCGCCCCGCTGCAGGGCCCGATTTCGACGCCCTGCATGCCCCCATCAATGAGCTTCCAAGGCGGTCGTGAAGGCCATATAGGTCTCCGTGAATTAGCTCGGGTCCGCGCGGGTGACGGCGAACTGCGTCGCGCCAGGCCCCATGCCAGGAAGCTCCATGCCGCCGCGCTTGACGGAGTAGCTGCTCCCAGCGCTGGCCGTTGACCGCGCCTGAACATGCTTGGATCTTGTGCAGGGTGGCTGTTGTTGAACTCTGCGATTTGAGTCTGATTCGTTTCTTTCCTGGTTCTGTTCTGCAATCTACTGCATACGTGGATGGATGAACTCACGCTCCTTCAGTTCTCTGCGATTTGTTTCTGGCAAAGCGTGCTCAAGCCTTTTTTTTATTTGAGATGGAGCATGCTCAAGCCTTTGTTGTATGGATGGATTGATAGATGACCATTTTATTCAGCAATTTTGTTTCACTGAACAAATTCATCTCATTTCATCCCTTAAATCAAACATCAAAATATAACCATTCCATTCCTTTGAATTGTCTCTACCAAACATAGAGATGGAACCGATCCATTCCAGTAGAACGGAACCATAACATTCCATTACACTTCGTTCCTGAACCAAACGCACCTTAGATGAGCAAGCTAGCATCAGATCCATGGAGTTGAAGGCCGCCCCGCAGGTTCCCAGGAGAGATGCCAGGAAGCTTGTGAGGTGCCAAGGCTGCAGCTGCACACCAAGATGGCCGCGCCCGTGGAGCAGTCTACCGGCACGCCCATCACCAATGGAGCGGCCGGCGCCACCAGCAGCCATGCTGATCGTGCTGAGCCCGCAGGTGGTCGCGGCCGTCGCCTCCTGCTGTCCTGCAGCGCCTTTGCGCTGCCGCCCGCGCTAGAGCAGCCGGGGAGCATCATCAAGAGGCAGCACGCGAAGAAGCAGGCGGCGGCGCTCGATGTGGCTGCCACGAGGCGCCCGGGAAGGTTCTGCTCTGTTCCGTCGCCAGTCGCCACCGCCCTTGTGCTTGACGTCGACGGCCTTGAAGTGCCTCTCCCGAATCGCGCCAACAAGCTGGTCCTCCCCTTGGAACGAATTGGCCCGAGACCATCTCCTTCCTTGGCTCCGGCGAAGTCGCCGCGAACATTTCTCCAATTCCGGCAATGGAGAGCGTCCGTCGACAATTTCCTAGAGGCTTTAGCATCCTTCCCTCGCCTCTCACTCTTTCCCCCTTTCAATTTCAGAGATGACCGACAAAAACGAGCTTCCCGTCGAGCTCCAACTCCGGCCCCCACTCAGGAACAATGCTGCCTCAGCTCTGGCCGTTGCGAGTAAGCGAGGCGTACAACAGTCAGTCTGCCTCGAATCCCTGGAGATGATAGTGTCGTTGCCGGCCTCTGCCGGCCATTGCCACCGGTGAGAGCTCCCGAAGCCGCCCGACCTCAAAGTCCTCACCTGACGACGTGGCCCCACTTGTCAACAAACTGCTTTGACCTCATCCATGTCAGCAAAACCACCATGCTAACCCACCAATGACAATTTCCGAACGGGATTGGTTAGATCAGAGGGTTAAGAGCTCTGAAAAAAAGTTCAGGAGTTATGCGAACCACCCATTTTCTTCAAGGGGTAAAATGGACTTTTTTCTATTCAAAATGACCATAAACATTTTATTGAATACCGGTTTTCCTATATATGTTTGTGGTACTATCAATTGTTTGACAATGCAGTGAACTAGTAATAAACAAATATAGGCAATTAAAATTCTTAATCCATTCACAAGTTGCTACTTCCTTCGAGCCAAAGGCACCCAGCATAGAAAAAGGAACAAATATAACTTTAAAAGGGAACACTAACTAGAGGGTGGATAGTCTGGGTTATGTCCAGAGGGTGGATCATCCGAGTTATGTCCTCGTTGCACTCTAGCCGGGCATGATTGAATTGCGAGTTGCGGTTGTTGGCCTTTGATGAAGTAGACATCTCGCGGTCGGGGGATTCTGGGATCATGGTAAACTACCCTAGGCTTTTCCCCTGACACTGCACGGGGGCATTGTCGTCACTGGTCATTATGATCGTCGACCCAACACTGTAAGAAAGCACTAGGACCACATGTACCACCTTCTTGTCCATCAGGCCCCCTCCCATTGCTCGGTACCTTTGACCCATCCATCAAGGATTGTCATGGCTATCTCAGGCGAGGGAAACGACTAATGTCTTGCAAGTGCACTTGGTTGACTTGTAGCCTTTTCGAAGTAAGAGTATGATCCCACATTGAGCTAGGAAATTGTCCTTTTGCCTCTCTAGAGGTCTATCAAAATGTTCATGCAAGTTAGTTGCGATTCCAAGAAAAAGCAATGCGAAAGTAGAAAATATTACAAGACTTGTTGTGGCAAAAACCAAAGTGCGCAATAATTACACTTATAAGGGATGCTGGATTGCCATCCTCTCTGGGCTCCATGATAGCTGCCCATTTAGAGTTATCAGCTTCTGTGAACCTTGATATTGTCGAAGAAGGAACACCAGGTGAGGGTTCCCAATGTTCAGAGAGCCCCCCACAGGCTCATGCTAGTTTACATTCCTTGTAACAATTGAAGCTTCTTGAGAGGTTATATAACATGTGGATGGAGTATGGAAGGTATGAAAATGAAGCAAGTAAAGAACGCTTGTTTTGTGTTTGTTGTATTCTGAATCTCTGAATATGTCAAGAAAGCAATGCAAACATGATTCAGATTAACCTAGCAGCAAAGCGTCAGATTTGGCATCCGTAATTTCGTGGCTACTTCTGAAATAGTTCATTCCGTCTTGGTTTTCTTTCCTTATCCTGCATTTCACATTAGCTAAATAGCCAGAGCTAACGTCTTAATGACCATTGGCATGGTCGGGACACTTACACTTCAGAGTCTTCACTTACACTGACGAATTAGTTTCGAACAAACCAGAGATTGGAAGGGGTTGGTATTGTTGCGAGAGGCCATGAGGGCACTTTACTATTTTGGTGGCACGAAATATTAGATCCGACAATATGATCGATCATTTTTCAGTTGAGTTAAGTGTTTGTCGGGATGCAATATTGTTAGCCATAGAGCAGGGTTTTCTGAACGTGGCGATTGAAACAGACTGCAAAAAGGTGAAGCATGCTTGGGACTCTGATAAAGATGACACATATGTTGGCTTTCAGCTGCCCCAAGATAGATGTGAAATCTCCTCGCCCATTTTTAGGGTATTAGAGCATTTCTAGCCGATCTCTTAAAACCGGTTAGACTAGTAAAAATTCACATTTGAGGGGCTAAACCAAACCAAGCCAATCCCTTATCCGCTTTAGAGGAGTATAGGATCTTTACTCCTTGGGTCGGCCGCCCTTTAAATTTACTCTTCCACGGCCACTTCTTAGAATAATTTCAGTCCTTCCCCCATGCCAGCCCTCTTTCCCGTTTGTCGTCGGCTCCACGCCCGCCGAGTTCCTTGCCTCTGGCGACTACCCTCACCACGTACCATCCCGCAGCCCCACCGACACTCGGCCACCAAATTCCTGCGAGATCTCGACGAGAAATAACGATCTTTTTCTTTCTTTATTTTTGTCTTTTCCCCGTCTATGGCCACGGCGACACTTCCCCTCATCATCCCTAGTTTGGCGGCGCTCCTCCTATCGTCCCCGACCATGAGCAAAGCCGCAAGGCGTGGGGAGGACACCTGTATAGAGAAAAAGTTCAACGTAAAGGAGGAAATGTACACAAAGAGTGGTCGCCGATCGCCATTGCCCATTCCAATGAATCCTTGCGTTTCGGACGTTGCCATCGTGCCACTAGGAGAAGGATGAGGGAAAGAACCCATTCATATGAGGAAGCGCCCAAGTCATGGCCTGTTTTTTTTTAGAAAAGGAGGATTACCCTGGGCCTCTACATCTGGGCGATGCATACGGCCACTTTATTAATTATTCTCACAAGACCTTATAAAGCCATACAACAGCAAGACTAAAGCCACCGTCTAAGCAACAATTGTCGCTACACCTATCCAATTGATGAAGGGGCACAGATAGTCTAGGCCTAATACCAAACAGACATCGCAGCCAAACCTAAACATCTAAGACCTGAGGTCCCAACCAGGACGTCTGCCGGGTATGGGGCACCTACCAGTCCGGCGCACTCCTCAACCAGGACGCCTGCCAGGTATGAGGCCGCCGCAGCCATCTGCCGCCAATCCATCTTCAGAGTTGTACTGTTGCATGTACCGTGCCAGGGCTCTCTGCCATCGACACCACCACGACGCCCGACAGCGTTGTCCTTCTCCATCCTCCTACAGCGAACTCCGAATCCGCACTGCTATGTCGACTACTTCGTCGCACACTTATGTCACGCCCGGTGAAACTCCGTCAAATTATTGTACATCGCATCTATCCTATGTACTAGCTAGCTCATGGAAATCATCTAATATCGAAAAGTCATAGTTGGCCGCATGAAAGGAAGAAAGAAGAAGAAGAGGGGGAGAGACTTCCATGTGGGGTCTAGTTCGTATGAGGTGTTGTTTGAGAGTTCGGCTGGAAACCGGTTTTTTAGCGGAGCAATTATAAGAAGTTAAGGTATAATGGACCATTTTAGAGGCTAAATGATAAGGGGTCGGTTAGAGATGCTGTTATGCTTTTTTTTTCTAGAGGTAGTGCTAATAGTGTTGCTCATCTTTGTGCAAGAGAGGCACTTACTTCTGTTTCTGATGTGCTTCCTTCATTCCAAAATAATTGACGTTCCTAGAATTTTAAGACAGATTAAGGTGGCGGCTGGAATCTCCTTTATATCCTTTGATTTTCTAGTAGTGAGTAGTGACTGAACAACCATCATTAAAGTGGAGGAGAAGGAGGAGCACGATAGAAAAAAATGGTAGGAAAGGTGAACCAGTGACTCAGAGCGCAAGTATTTTGAAAAAAGGTTAAAAATGTTGCTCCCTCCGATCCAGATTAATTGTTGCTATTTTGGTACGACTTTAGAGTACTGGATAGCTAGACGTCAATTAAATGGAACAGACGATGCTATCCCTGGCTTTCTGATTGAGGCTGTTCAGTCAGATATGCCCCCGCTTTATGAATAAAACTGCCACATGGCGGAAGCGTAAAAAAAAAAGAATCTACACTTACACCACAATTAAGCGAGTAAACAAAAAGCATAACATATAATAACATAGGTATAATTGCCCTTAAGTTGCAATGGGAATATAAATATTCCACCGGTTTAATACCAATTGTCTCAAATATTTATGTTTGGAATCCTCATGCACATCAAGAAGCATTGTCTACCTTTTCTACCTTAAAATCATAACTCTTTTCTGTCTTCTTCTTTTTCTACCTATCATCTTCATCTTCCCAATCCATGCTCACCAGCGTCATGAATGGTACATCCGGCTCAAAATCCGCCAACCCTCCGCAAAACAAAGGTATGTCACGAAGGGACAAGAGCCAAATCAACATGTATTACTGCACCAAAATATGCATCAGATCAACATTCCTGTAGAAAAATTTCTCGGTGCATAGCTACTAGTATAAATGTAGAAAGTTTAGACCTTTGAAAAATAAGTGGTATGTGGTGTGCTTGCAGATACTTTGATATGTCTAAATTAGTCAACATGACGCTAAAATCTATTGTGCTCCAGGTGTAGCAAAATTAAATTTAGATGGATGGATGAATGAATAGAAGCAAGGAGGTTAATTACAAGGTGGTATTGGCCGATTAGCTGAAGGAGTGCTTGAGAGCCTCTGCAGTGGCCTTGTTGACGAGTGCCATGGCAGGGCAGCCTTCTTCATCCTTCACCCTTGTGCTGTACTCCATGTCCTTGATCCCGTGCTGCATATGTATGTATACATCCATCAACCACATTTTTTAGAGAAGGAGGATGACCCCCGGCCTCTGCATCTGGGCGATACATGCATCCATCAACCACATGGTAAGTGCTAGGTAAACAATATTGAAAGGAAGCCATCTATGCTGAACTCTGACCCAACTCTGAACTCTGCACCTTCTATGCCCGTCACCTCAGCACATGAATGATCAAGCAGATGAATGAATTTCCCAGTAGAAAACAGCAACATTCACTAATCCTTCTTCTTTAGGAAAAAATAATAAAAACAATAAAAAAGCAGATGAACAGCAATGAATTTGCTCCGAAACTCTGTTAACGCCGTTTATGATCTGTTTCTGGACATTGCTGTTTAACAAAGTCATACATCCTGGTCAAAATTTGAGGTAAATGCCAGGATGCACGCCAGAAGATTAATCCAGTCCATGCACGCGATGTTTGACATTTTTGTTGCTCTTACCTTTTCCTCAAATAGACAGGGACCTCTTGGGTGTTTGCTTACTGAACCAACAGCACCTCTTCTTTTTGAAATAGACTGACACATTGGGTCTTTGCTTGCTGAACCAGCGCCCACTTAATTTTCAGCGCAAATGGCCGTGCAGCTCACGCCGCCCTTACCTCGTTTAGTTCTAGTCACTCAGCCAAATGTCCAAAGACAAGCATCAGACGGGAATAAACCATACAGGTACGAAGGGGTGACCTGTCATGCTTTATTTGAGCAAATACCACTTTGGACTTCGGTCGAAACATGAAGGCATTCATCTTCGGACTTGAGGCCAAACACTGATGCATCACCGTTTTTCCAGGGAAGAGCCTCTGGATTTCTTCCACTTGCGCCAAGGTCAAACATTCGCCTCACAAATTAAACATGCCAGATCACAGAAAAGAGTTTCAAACAAGACAAATCCAAGGTTTTGACTCTTTTTTCTAGAATACTGAAAAAATGTTTTCTAGAATACCAAGGTTTTGACTCTGATTGGACCTCGGATTTGGTTCACCGTGCCAACTATGCCAGGAAATCAATAATAAGTCTTTCTATATCAAAGAAACAGATACTGACAGGGGCCTTGCCGATGGCGATCTTTTCCATTGACTATGACTATTCCAAGTCTTCCTCCCTTTGATACTGAAAGGCTTAGTGGTATCTTGAAATATGTGGAGGATATGAACTCACATACTGTGTTATATTGTCTTGGTGAGATTGCAGAAATCCCAGCACCATTTTAGCCATGACAACGCCCCGTAGCATGATCTTGAGCCTTTCCTTCATAGTAGCCTCTGCAGGCCTTGCCATCCAAGGCAGAACCTGCAGTTGCCTGCAATTTAACTACCCCAGCTTCGACATGACCAACAAGAATGATTTCAGCTTCAGCCCAGGTTCAGCAATTGCAAATGGTTCCCTGAGAATCGTGCCGAACACCGGAAACTCGAGCCACCAGTCGGGAAGGGTGGTATACGTAAAGGAAACCCTCAAGCTGTGGAACAGGAAGCGAACTGTGCTCACATCTTTCGGGACGCAGTTCACGCTCAACATCCTCCCGGGAGAAGGTATGGCTTTCATACTCACAAATAGCCTGTCGTTGCCCAGGAACAGCGGCGGCCAGTGGCTCGGCGTATGCAACAACCAGACAGATGGCGCGCCAACGAACCGAATAGTAGCCGTGGAATTCGACACGAGAAAGAGCTACCAGGACGACCTCGACGGCAACCATGTCGGGCTCGACTTGAAAAGCATCAAATCTGTTTATCCGTACCCGCTCAGCAATCTTTCAATCATCCTGTCAAGCGGCTCGGATGTCTTGGTTAGTATCATCTACAACAGCACATCACATGCTTTTGTATTATCTGTAAGCCAGCGCAACACAAGTGGCAGTGGGGGGCATAATTGGCGAGAGAGCTGGCCGGTTGATCTATCACGGTACCTACTGGACGAAATATATCTGGGATTCGCAGGTTCCACGGGTGATTACACCCAACTGAACCAGATAAAATCGTGGAACTTCACCACGATAGACGACATACTCGTCGCTGAAAGAACAAGACATGGGAAGTGGGTGTTTTTGGTTCTCATTGCCTTGGTTTTCCTTGTTACATGTTCATCGTTTCTTGTGTTGTTGGTGCGGAGAAGGGTGACACAGCGGAGAAGGCTAGCCTACCGCACGCTCGAGAAAATGATCGACGCACATGGCCCGGTTAGATTTAAGCTCAAGGAGTTGAAGCACGCGACCGCCAACTTCAGCCCTCACCGTAAGCTCGGTAGAGGTGGCGGCGGCACTGTTTACCTTGGATACCTGAATGGGATCAACAGAGAGGTGGCTGTGAAGCGGGTCTCACTCTCAAGCCGAGGAGAGAAGGAGTTCGTGGCGGAGGTGAACACGATCAGCAAGCTCTCCCACCGCAACCTTGTCAAGCTGATTGGCTGGTGCCATGAGGGAGGCGAACTACTCCTCGCCTACGACTACTTCCCCATGGGCAGCCTGGACAAGCTATTGTTCGCCAATGCCACAACGACCACGTACTCGTCATCGGCGCTCACATGGGAGCGGCGATACAGGATAATCTGTGGCGTGGCATCTGCACTCGACTACCTTCTGTTGAGTAAATAGGCAATTTCTCGATTAAATTAATCCATGAGTAAATCACTAGCATGGCATTGACTAAGTTGATGACGTACTGACTCTGATCTAAACATGCACGTACTAAGCAAACAGTAGACAAATCTACACATACTGCTAGTACTGCTAATATGAAAATAATCAGGAGCGGGATAAACGAGTTATACCCTCCAGTAGGCCACGCAGAGGCCGCGGCTTTGGTGGCAGCAGCGGCGTCCTCAGCGACCTTCTTGTCGGCTTCAGCTTTCTCGGCGGCGGCACGGTCGGCGTCGGTGGACATGGTGATGACGAAGCCGACGCGGACGTGGAGGAAGTAGACGATCGGAAGCGAGCAGTCGCGTAATCGCTGCCCAAAAACCTATTCGCCCCTCACCCCGTACAGGAACCAGAAGGGCGTGGTTTCGGAGACCTGCTCTCCCGTCGACCGTGTACGTGGCGGACGGGATGGAGTCACCGGCGGCAGCAGCAGCAAAGGAACGACGGTGGGCGTGCGCGTGAGCAGATGTGATCTGTTCGTGGCGGCTAGGGTTAGGAGACACCGCATACTTATAGGCGCAGCCGCGTGGAGAGACGTGGGCTCGACCCACGTCCGAGTCCGTGACAGCCCACGATCCGACGTCTCAGATCGTGGCCCAGCTGTCAGAAAACTCTCCGTTAGTGACTGGCAAAAATAAGCGCGTAGGTGTGAGCTCGGCTCGGCTCAATCCCGCAACCCGCGACGCGTCGTGACGAGGCGTGGCGTGGCGAGGCGGGCGGCGGAGGAGGAGTGCGCGAGGGCCTCTTCTCTTCTCAAGCTCCAATAGCATGTAGAAGAGAAACCCTTATAAACCACTCCAACTCTCCTTCCACTTCCGGGGTGGGACTAAACTTCCCACCACACCTAGTGCCATATAACCCACATGGGCCCTTAGAGATTTTTCAGAAATTGCAATATGGGCCTAGAGCCCATCTCAGATTTCAGCAATCCCCCACCAGATCTCGAGGGCCCATTGTGTCCTCTGTTCCAATTGCTGTTTCGATATACCAGTGTTTCAGTAAAGACCTGTTAAGGTTGAACTTCACCTAGAACAAGTGGCTACACTCCTTCACAACTGAACAATGGACTATGCCTTGAATTGTCAGTTTGGCGTAAAGAAGTTTCACTACATGTCTTACTAGTACTAGGCTGCCGAAGGCTGACCCCTCGGGTGGAGCATATAAGTCACACTCCTGGCCTATTCATGAGCTTACTAGAGATCACCCCAATCTCATAGACTGTGACCAGCAGTCGGGCTCATATAGGTGTGTTCCTCCAAAGATCGCTCTGTAGGATAGCATCTTGCTTTTATGAGCTTTGGAACACATTGAGACCGT
Organism: Triticum dicoccoides; assembly: GCF_002162155.2. NCBI lineage: Eukaryota > Viridiplantae > Streptophyta > Magnoliopsida > Poales > Poaceae > Triticum > Triticum dicoccoides. The sequence continues at coordinate 186,212,790 of NC_041384.1, read as the reverse complement.
AGTCATCCTACCATACAGTATCGAGAGTATTGCATCTCCAACGGAGTGGGTTAGTATAGTTACTCTCCTCAATTCACCACTGGCTTGTTTTCCCAGGTCCTAGTTCACGGGATCTCCGATCATATAGGTTGGGTTACCACCATGGCAACTCATGTGGGTCTCATACCCATCTCCCTCGATGCATTATCTATCACAACACGTGATAGCCCTTTTGTAAAGGGATCTGCCAGATTCTTAGCCGTATGGACATAGTCCAATGCTATCACTCCGGAGTTTCTTAATTTTCTGACAGCTTTTAATCTCATTCTTATGTGTTTGGTGGACTTCATGTTGTCCTTTGAACTCTTCACCTTGGTGATGACAGTCTGATTGTCACAGTTCATAAGGATAGTCGGAACCGGTTTATCAACCAATGGCAAGTCCATCAAAAGATCTCGAAGCCATCTCGCTTCAACACCAGATGTGTCTAATGCCGTTAATTCTGCTTCCATTGTCGATCTCGTTAAGATCGTTTGCTTGCAAGACTTCCAGGAAACAGCGCCACCTCCAAGAGTAAACATATACCCAGTTGTGGCCTTCATCTCATCAGCATCAGAGATCCAATTCGCATCACTATACCCTTCAAGTACCGACGGGTATCTGGTATAGTGAAGTCCATAGTTCATAGTACCTTTCAGATAGCGCATAACTCTCTCAACAGCATGCCAATGTACATCACCCGGTTTGGAAACAAACCGGCTCAGTTTGCTCACAGCAAACGCGATGTCAGGCCTCGTTGCGCTCGCTAGGTACATCAGTGAACCAATGATTTGAGAGTATCTCAATTGATCTTTAGCCATGCCTTTGGACTTTCGAATCAATACGCTAGGATCATATGGTGTTTGAGATGGTGTGCAGTCCGAATATCCAAAACGACTCAACACCTTCTCAACGTAATGGGATTGCAGAAGTGTGATCCCACCCTCATTATCTCTCAGTAGCTTGATGTTCAAGATAACATCAGCCACACCAAGGTCTTTCATCTCAAAGTTCTGAGATAGAAACGATTTGACCTCCTCAATGACTTTGAGGTTTGTTCCAAATATCAGTATGTCATCAACATACAAGCACATTATAACTCCTTCGCCCCCACCATGGCGATAGTATACACATTTGTCAGCCTCATTAACAACGAAACCAACAGATGTCAGAGTTGTATTAAACTTATCATGCCATTGCTTAGGTGCTTGTTTCAGGCCATATAAAGATTTTATCAACCTACACACCTTTCTTTCCTGACCATCTATCACAAAGCCATCAGGCTGTTGCATGTAGATTTCCTCCTTTAGCTCTCCATTTAGAAAAGCCGTCTTAACATCCATCTGATGGACGAGAAGACCATGTGAGGCCGCCAACGAGAGTAATACTCGAATGGTGGTCAGTCTAGCCACAGGTGAATAAGTATCAAAGAAATCTTCCTCTTCTTGCTGGTCATAGCCCTTGGCCACAAGCCTAGCCTTGTACTTTTCAATCGTACCATCGGGCCTAAGCTTCTTTTTGAACACCCACTTAC
>NC_041384.1:186155468-186164201 GCF_002162155.2 Triticum dicoccoides | reverse complement strand
CGTTGGGTTGAAACACTGAAAAAACAGTAAATAAATTACCGTACCCAGATGCACCATTCTCATTGTTGCCCACAATCATGTTGACAGACTTGGAGTCCTGTCCTGACTTCTTGTACTTGTTTGGGCACTTGTTGGCCCAATGTTCAACCGAACCACAAGTAAAGCAGCCCTCGTCCTTCTTGTTCTTCTTGAAGGTCTTCTTACCCTTCTTCTTAAAGTCGGTATTGTGTTGGACACCGTTCTTTCCCTTGGGCTTGTGGGAGTTGAAGTTCTTCTGGTTCACCATGTTGGCAACAGAAGTCCCTTCGGCCCCTTTTCCGTGCGAGTCTTTTGCCCTCGAATTCTGCTCAACACTCAGATGGCCAATGACATCCTCCACAGAGAATTCACGCCTCTGATGTTTCAGAGTGGTGGCAAAGTTCCTCCAGGAATTAGGGAGCTTAGCGATTATGCAGTCCGCGACAAACTTGCCCGGTAACTCGCACTTGAGAAGCTCAAGTTCCTTAACAATGCATATTATCTCATGAGCCTGCTCCAATACAGGACGGTTTTCAACCATCTTGTAATCGTGGAACTGCTCTATAATATACATCTCGCTCCCTGCATCGGCGGCCCCGAATTTAGATTCGAGCGCCTCCCACAAGTCCTTGGCGACATGCACATGTAAATATGCGTCGACCAGTTTATCTCCGATCACGCTAAGAACTGCTCCGAGAAACACAACGGTAGCCTCCTTGAACGCCTTCTCCTGTTCAGGAGCAATCGTTCCCGTGGAGACACCGGTGACCCAGAACACGTTCATAGCCGTGAGCCATAACGTGGTCTTAGTCTGCCAACGCTTGAAGTATGTACAGGTAAACTTATCCGGTTTCAGTGCAGCGGCAAAGCCACTTGCCGAGAAATTCCTACACATAATAGGTTTTTGGATTGTTGAGTAAATAGGCAATTTCTCGATTAAATTAATCCATGAGTAAATCACTAGCATGGCATTGACTAAGTTGATGACGTACTGACTCTGATCTAAACATGCACGTATTAAGCAAACAGTAGACAAATCTACACATACTGCTAGTACTGCTAATATGAAAATAATCAGGAGCGGGATAAACGAGTTATACCCTCCAGTAGGCCACGCAGAGGCCGCGGCTTTGGTGGCAGCAGCGGCGTCCTCAGCGACCTTCTTGTCGGCTTCAGCTTTCTCGGCGGCGGCACGGTCGGCGTCGGTGGACATGGTGATGACGAAGCCGACGCGGACGTGGAGGAAGTAGACGATCGGAAGCGAGCAGTCGCGTAATCGCTGCCCAAAAACCTATTCGCCCCTCACCCCGTACAGGAACCAGAAGGGCGTGGTTTCGGAGACCTGCTCTCCCGTCGACCGTGTACGTGGCGGACGGGATGGAGTCACCGGCGGCAGCAGCAGCAAAGGAACGACGGTGGGCGTGCGCGTGAGCAGATGTGATCTGTTCGTGGCGGCTAGGGTTAGGAGACACTGCATACTTATAGGCGCAGCCGCGTGGAGAGACGTGGGCTCGACCCACGTCCGAGTCCGTGACAGCCCACACGATCCGACGTCTCAGATCGTGGCCCAGCTGTCAGAAAACTCTCCGTTAGTGACTGGCAAAAATAAGCGCGTAGGTGTGAGCTCGGCTCGGCTCAATCCCGCAACCCGCGGCGCGGCGCGGCGGGCGGCGGAGGAGAAGTGCGCGAGGGCCTCTTCTCTTCTCAAGCTCCAATAGCATGTAGAAGAGAAACTCTTATAAACCACTCCAACTCTCCTTCCACTTCCGGGGTGGGACTAAACTTCCCACCACACCTAGTGCCATATAACCCACATGGGCCCTTAGAGATTTTTCAGAAATTGCAATATGGGCCTAGAGCCCATCTCAGATTTCAGCACCTTCACCACGGGAGCAGCAAGAGGATCCTCCACAGGGACGTCAAGCCCAGCAACGTGATGCTCGACGAGGCATACAACGTGCGGCTGGGCGACTTCGGCCTCGCCCGTGCCATCCAGCTCGATGGAGCGACACACCACTCAACGCAGGCGGTTGCGGGCACTCGGGGCTACATGGCGCACGAGAGCTTCTTCACCGGTCGTGCCAGCCTCGACACGGACGTGTACGCCTTCGGCGTCTTTGCCATGGAAGTTGTCAGAGGGAAGAGCCCAAGCAGGTCGATGCTATATGACACACAAGAAATGTACATTGTGGATTGGGTCTGGAGGCATTACAGCCTGGGGAAAGTCATGGAGACAGCCGACACGGTGCTTGGAGGAGTGTATGACGAGATGCAGGTGGATTCTGTGGTGCGGCTGGCCTTGGCTTGCTGCCACCCGAACCCGAGGGATCGACCGTCCATGCGGACGGCGGTGCAGGTGCTAATCGGTGGAGCGCCTGCCCCGACTCCCCCATTTGAGAGGCCTGCCTTTGTTTGGCCACTGTCAGGCATGCAGCAGGAGATGGAGCTGCCGCAGGTTGGTGTGCTCTTCATGGGAGGACAGCTCATCACCTCCACTTCCCTCACAGGAAGGTGAGCATCTCAATGGCTGGTGCACTTGTACCGCCGAGTGTCTCAGTTCAGGGTCTAGGAATTCAGGGGTCAATGTTCGAAATAAAAAACAGAGAGGGGGTCTTCTGGGCCTAGGCACAGCAACTCCGCCTAAATGTACTGTCAGATTCATGCTAGTTTATACAGGGTCAGCAGTCTGGTTAGTTGATATGTGATGCAGTCATGCAGAGTGTTATTGAACACTAAACTCTTACCTCTCTGTATGTCTCAACCAAGACTTAGGATCAACGCCATGAGTGAAGTCTCATAGGTGGTGATCTAAAGTGTTACCCTACGGAACCTCATCGCAGACGGCTCGGACCAGCCATCATAGACTATTTTGGCGTTGTCTGTCATATGAACATTTGTATTGCACGGCTGTCTAAAGCCGTCTGTGATGAATAATCAAAATAAATAATGATGACGATCGGCAGGGCGCTGAGACTGGCCTCACCGACTCACTCTTATGCCAGAAACAGACCACCAACCGTCAGGAATGGCGAAGCCGCTAGTCTCACGCACCCCTACCCTTAGCCATGCACACTGTACACCACTAATGGCCAGGTCGTCGTCCTAGCTCTGCTTCTACATTTCAGTTGGCCTAAAACACTAAGGTGTAATCCAGGAAAACGCTTTTATTCTTTTCGCAAAACAAAAGTGATTTTATTCGTTTCGTCTTCTCTTCTTTTTCTTGGTACACTTTAAAATTACTAGCAAACATGCCTGAAGAAAAGAAAACATCACACGGCCCTAACCTAATAAGCATGACCAACCCACCTGTGCCGCCGTTTATCCTCCTTCCCATCCTTCGTGTGTGTGTGTGCGCGCGCATGTGCGTGTTCTGTAATGGCAATGAATGACAACACATTAAGAACTAAAGTGGTAATGAAAAGCCTATTATCAGCAATATCCTCACGATATGAAGAAGTTGAAAAGCTTGTGAAAACAAATAAATAATGAGGCAATTCTGAACTACATTACCAGAAATTCGACATGATTCAGTGCAACCACATTGAAAAGAAACATAACTATGGAATTAGGCTAGCTATGCAACAACATTGAAAAAAAAAAACTATGCTTATAAAAAACAGTTTCATCCATGAAGCATGAATGTGCTCTCTGCTTGCAGAAGTTCATGGAGTAAATATATAGATGTAGATAGATTAGGCCAGAAAAGGTGAGGCACCCGGCTCTATTCTTGTACAGTATTTTTGGTGTTTTTGCTTACTGTTTCTTTCCCTGACAACCAAGCTGACATTCTAATGGATATCTTTCCATGTTCTTAATGCAAAGACAGTAACAAAAAGATTAATTCCACATGCACACGAAAGGTGCATATTTTACACCACATTAGGAACAGGTACTAGGAGTACAACTATTTTTATTTCTTTAGCACTCTGAAATCTGAACCAAAATTCAGACTGCACAGAGCTATGATGAGACTCAGAAAAGATCAATGTTATGTTCTCCTGGTAATCATCAACTTACAATACTAGATGCTGATAACTTTGAACTCGGAATCAAACTTCTATTTTTGGCAACTATACATCAATGCTTCACCGGGTGGTTGGGGGGATTTGAGAGCTTACCCATCGGGGAGAGGAACAAGTAACTTGAAGTCTTCTGGGCCGCCCCTGCTGCCATGGTCGACGGCGTGCCTCCCTCCATCTCGTGGGAGTGATTCATTCCACTGCGGGGGTGGCGACTGGAGCTGCTGACGGAGGAGGAGGGGAGTCCGTAGGTGCGGACCGCATCGGGGAGGGTAGACCGGCGAAGGACGCCACGGAGGGGAGGACGAAGATGCGCGACGAGTCGGCGAAGCCGGATGAGGGAGCCGCGGAGGGGAAGCCGGGGATGGCAGATGCGTGGCGGTGGACGGCGATGCGGCGGCCGTTGGTCAAGGTGGCGGCGGCGATTGGATGTGCGTGGCGTGCGGGGGTGTGATTTTTCGCGTTTGGTAAATTGTCAGGCACCTGAAAAAATTGCGCCCGCGTTGATTACGAAAGTTTTAGTGTTTTTTCAATGAAATTTTTTTATCCATTCATCTTTAATCATAATGATACAACAAACTTTAAAAATAATAAAAATTACATCTAGATCTATAGACCATCGAGGAACAGACTTAATCAATGCTGAAACTAGAGAGAGATGAAATTCAATCAGGATTTTTTTTCCCTTGGCCTGTGGAATGACTGAGGAATTTGTTTCTTAGCCTATAACAGGAGCTGTACATTTTGTATGAGAACAGCATATTGAGTATCTCAATAGTTAGTGCACTTGTGTTGCCTAGGATTTCTTCTATTTCATCCTGATAGATCATGTACTACTGGTTGGGGTCCGCCCCAGGCGCATCTCTTGAGGCGAGATTGTGCGCACTAATCTTGTCTACACACATCAAGGCGGCTAGTTGGGTTCTTAATTTAAGCTTGGCTATGCATGTTGGGCTTCTTCAAACTTACCAATATCCAATGCTTAGATTAGGGTGGCTAGTTGGCTCCTGATCTTTAGAAATGACCGACGATACTTGATCTCGGCTTAACAAGGCATGAATAGGCATAACATGAATTAGAAACGACAACTGACATTTATAGGAGACCTTCATTGCAGTCACAACATGACTTTAGAAATGACAGACATAATTATAAGCCGAAAGATAATTACAATGAGGATTTTTAGTGGCAACCATAGCAAGCAAATTATCCTTAGAATCCTTCATTGCAGGTTATTTGCTGATCCCATAAGAAAGAACATCAGCAGGTGTTGCTTCTCGGCTTTATGTTTTTGCCGCACACTGATTGGTGCTTGCCACTGTACTACCTCTATCATAATCATCATCATGTTTGTGTATTTCAGAGTCTTTGGCTTGTAGATCATGTAATCCCTACAAAAAAAGATAGATAAAATAGTATAAATGTATAATGCCTTTAACCAGTAAGCAAATGCAAGTACACAAGGATGGCAGATATGCCATGCAAAAAAAGGATGGCAGATATGTAGAAACATTAAACATGAGACCTAAAAAATTTCAGATAGAATATGAAGCTCCATTTTCCAACAGCAGTGAAGGAATCTAGCAATAGCCGGCATTAAGAAGTCACCTATTAGGTTACTGGCTAGCTCCATCGACCTGTATTTCAATTGGCATGAAGGTTATTTTGATTAGCATCCTGAGGCTTGCATAGTACGAAAACGAAATACCATTACAAGCACCAGTTACAACATTCAGGATTTATTTTCAAACATCAGTACACATCCAACCTGAATCACCACACGATATCTGCTAGCAACCATGGATTGAATAGCACTTGCGGACAAGTCTCATATACAGTGAACAGAAATTATTAATTATACAGGAGGAGAGGGAAAATAAAACTCACATGCCAGATAGCACTGAATGTCTATGTACCCAACAATTGAAGGTAACCCGGCTTCTTCCCTTTCTGAATTAAACTCTCATAGGTATGTGGAAAAATAGTGAGCAATGGCTCATGCAATTGATAACAGCACAGCTTGAATGTGTGGCATTCAAGGCATTATATAGGTATAACCAAAGTGCATCGCTCCAATTATGGCATTTGCATGAAAACAAACATCTTGGTACATACCATACTTGTCACAATAGTTACTTCAAGCGGATGATCATTTTTCAAGGAGTCGATGATGAGAGACAAATAACTATTACATGAGTGTACACTGTACACGTACAGAGTTTTAAAATCAGCTAAATATCATGAATTACAGGCATACATGCTTCTCTCATCCACACTAGGCAACCAAAAGGTTTCAAATAATCATCAAGTGGGCAACAAAATAAATTTACAGACCCCCAAAATCTAACGGACTTGATAGTTGTAGAACTTGGAATACACAAAAATCAACCTGAACCAAATGAGAACATACATAGAGCACCAATTAGAAGGGCACTTGCACACGAGTCAGTTTTCCATTGCTATGATGAAAAATATATGTTGCACAAAACTATATTAACATGTTCCTTGCATGGGATTTGTGTCATCGTTCAAACCAAACACTTGAATTTGCAAACAAGGTTGAATCCTGGATTGATTGACAATTAAGAACAATACCATACCATATTGTTCACATCAAGAAAAGGGTTTCCCAACACCTTGCAGACCTGCCCTCCCCACCCATCAATGAACTATTCAACTAAGGTTGCTTGTGTGTACAATAATAATATGCACCCATCAATGATCTGTCTATGCAAGTTTCTGACATAAATCTTCCCCACGTCAGAGAAGGCGCATCTACAAATTAAGAGTATACTTTTATATCAACCTGGAAAAACAAATTAATATGCATCTAACAATAGAGTGCTTGCGTATGCACCACTCATCATTGTAATGGAAGGTGTTTATTACAAATTTAAAGTATATATATATTTAGTACCTAGGGCCAACTGCTTGTGAAACAAGGGCATCAATCTTTGATGTTCAGTTGCCTGTGTCCCTCAACACATATAGAATGAAGACTGAAAGTCATAGCACCATGAAATAATTTGGAACTTTTGGTGCTAGACTGCTGAAAGGTTACTGATCTACGGCTATGTAGCAGGTTTCAGCAGCCAGTGCTAATCAGAAGTTCTAAAAACAATTACCTCGACATTAACCATGGGATATGATATCTCGACTTCTTTTCTTGGCACACTGATCACCTAACAATGCAAATGTGAAATTGTTCTTGTTTAGAAACAAACAGACATAATATGATACATGCGAGTTCAGAATCTATGAAGCAGAAAAATATGTCAGATTAGTCACGTCTGCACACTGTAAAACTCCCACTCTTCTAAACAGCATGGGCAATTACAGTTCCTTCGAATATCTTTAACAGTGCTTGCTGGACACCCTCGCCTGAGGCATCCTCTAGTCCTCTTGCCATCCACCTGAATGTACTAATGGGTCCTATTAGTACCCGTAGAATGAGCGGAGTAAACTGCAAGTAGCACAGACAAGTATTGCCTTTTTGCAACCTGGAAAAGCAGAGTAAACCACTACCAAGTAATACATACATACATACATACATACATACATACATACATACATACATAGATAACACTATTTTCCTGGAAAAGCAGAGTAAACCACTACCAAGTAATACTACATACATTACTCTTTATTTCCTATTAGTGGGCACCATTAAGCAAGAAATGTGGCATATTGGAATATTAGTACTTCATGTAATCTTGCAATGAATACTATTTATGCCAGATCTAACCACCTTTCTATGAACAGTTAAAGATGTAGTGAACACTTACAGTGAGTACATATGAGAAATTTTGCTCACTGATTTAAAATTTCTCACTACTCGCACACTTCCTTGCAAAGAGGTTCTGTCAAAGAGCATGAAGGTACAGTGAGCACCTAAAAATAAATAAAGTTTCTGAAGATCTTGAACCAAGAAGAGAAGAGCCTGAAGGTACATGAGTCGTGCTTCTTCTGTTGACAGCTCTCTTGTTCATCGGATGGACACACAGCGACGCGTTGGGGATGAACTGATCATCCTCAACCCAGCCATGGCAACGCCATACTCGTATCCCGTGGTGCTGGAGTGGCCTACGCGGCGGAGCAGGGAAAAGAGAACAACATACCAGCGCAGCCGGCGATGACGAAGACACCACTGACTGCTCGACCTCCTCGTCCTACATGTATGTATTAATTAATTATAAGTTGCTCAACGCACAAATAGAATGGTTCAAACAACTCAAGCATTTAGAATTCCCACTTCCACATCCATATTTTGCTACATGTCAATTTCCTATGACAGCACAAGAAAAACAAATCTATGCAGCGCTCATAAATTTTTTAGCGTCATCTTTAACCCAACCTGTACCATTGGATTCCTAGGATAACAGCAATTCCCGATGATATAATTTGTGAAGCTGCTGTTTTTTGCTAGAACCAATAATCACTAATGGAGTAATCCTAGTGGCAGTAGAGCAGGAGAATAGAAGAAGAGGGTGAACCTCCACGAAGCTGTCTATCCTGAGCAGGGAAAAAATTGACAAGCCGAATTGAGTGCATCTCATTTTAATAATTCTTTGCTGGCTGCAACTAACAGTATGCTCGAGGTATCTATTTGACATTGTGCACCCTGGGTATAATCGTACACTATTACACTATTATTCTAACAGATTCAAGCAACAGCAAAATCACATTTATGTGAAGA
>NC_041384.1:186120302-186155043 GCF_002162155.2 Triticum dicoccoides | reverse complement strand
TACTACTTTCGAGGTAAATCAATGGCCTAGATTAGAACATACCACTTACTTAAAAAGGGTGATAGCGATAATTTACGTGTTAAAAAGCCCCACGAGAAATTAGCGCTCGTGAGTAGCCATCCAGGCCCTCGACTTGTTCGGTTGCCGTCTCTTCTTGTTTACGGTTTTTGTTTTCTAATCCCTAATTTCTTCTGCCGCTGCCGCTGGAATTTGTTGGTGTGATTGGGGCGAGGACATCTCCTGAATGCCACTACACGTGGTCGTGTACCCTGTCAGCCCCCCATCACTCAAGATGCGGCCTCACCTACGGCAGGAGAGGAAGACGTGCTCCTTCATGTGGAGGCTCGCGTGCAAGCCGCAAAGGGGCTGAGCGCACGACCAGCGGAGCTGTTCTTTTTGGAACAGCGAACTAATTGGGGTTCTGTTTGGGCTGTACATACCCAATTAGACCATAAATTTTCACCAGAATTAAGCCCTCGTTAATTACATTTCAATCGAGATTTAGGAGATTAACTTTCTGACTTATGTGGATGGATAATGATACCCTTTTCAATGTTTTGAAGGGAGGTGTACCGAAGCACCTCTCAATGAGAAGAGAAAATACGGAAAAACCCTAAAATGTATTAGGTAGTTCTCAGGACACGATACTCTTTTCACATGAAAAGATCATATATGATTACTTACTCCGTATGTGCTCGTCTATGTATTCATTGTCAATCTTTCCATGAGCCATGGCACCAACCTGGAACATTGTACAGACGAGATGGATTTAGGCACCAGACGGTAACAGAGGATGGGACAAAGCTACAAAATATCTCAGTTTTTACTCACCACAAACACAAGGGCTTCATCATCACTGCATTCGGCAACATAGTCATTCAGTTTAACTGACTTATCCGCGCTATATGAAAGGCCTAGGCAGCAAATAGATATCTATCAGCTTCCGTGAGCCAACAGGTAAATATTTTACTTTTACTAATATCATACAGTAGAAATTCTCACCAATCTTCCGTGAGCCAACAAGTAGATACCGGGTAACAGGATTTTTAATAAGATTAAGCAGCTTCTCATGCTTCCCTTTTTGTTTTTGCGGGTGAAGCTTCTCATGCTTCCCAACAGCAGTAATGCTCAACTTTTGCAATAACAGTGCTGCAATGTCATATAAATTACTTGCACTTCAGCACAATTTCAGGATAGAAAGATGCACAATGTTTACTCTCTTTTGCTATTCGTAACTTACACATCAAGCCACAAAAACGTTTGGGTGTGCGTAGCAAGCGAACATTCGGCTTGACCTCAAATAACATCCCCTTTTCAGTTCTTACATTACATAAACATCTTGTAACCTCCCAGCCTTAGTTAGAGGGCTATCAAATATTGCCAGTAGAGCCTGCGAAATAATTTGGAAGAAAATTCAATATGTCCACCTTTTTAGAAAACAGAGCAGGAAGGAACGAAACAAATGATTGGCTGGCTCCATCGACCTTTTCTTTTGTCATGGTACTCATGTGTACTTTGTAATCACATTTCAAGGCAACCTAACAACCAACTGAGATTCTAATAGCATTCCTCCATTCGGAAGCCCAAACAGTGGTCAAACACAAAAGAGAAGAAACAAATGCTAGAGAGAGAGAGAAAGAGAGAGTCAATTTCCAAAACAGGGACTAATTCCAGAGAAGATATATAAAGCGAAAGGGGATGTAGAAAACCAGAGATGAATAGTAGAGGAAGGATTCGTACCTGTGCTGCACCTCCTGCCTGCTGGGTCGTCATTGAAGCAAGGGCTAGGGTTGGTGCTGCTTGCTGGGGCATTGAGGTTGCAGCAGCTGCAACTTGATTCAGCACAGAGAGACAGAGAGAGATGTCCTCCTACAGTAGAGAAGAGAAGGAGTTTCACGAGCACAGCACCAACTCCAAATCGAATCAAATTCAACACACGCACAGATAGAGAAGAGAGACGAGGAGAGCACCTTGTCCATGGATGCAGCACCAGGGCCAGAGCACTTTGTCCATGGCGTCCTGAACGGTAAAGAGCGCCATGGGCGTGCCGGATCCTGCCGCTCGATCTGGTGCGAGGGGGGAGGGGTGAGGCAAGGAGAAGGTAGGGGGTGGGAACGTCAGCGGTTGGGGAGGTCGTGGGCGGCGCGGCGGCGGCGGGTAGACAAGGGAGAGGGAGAGGAATCGAGGGATGGTGACTGAGGGCCGCTGGCCAATCCTTTTCTCTGTAATTTTCTGTTTATTCTCGACGAAGCGAACCCTTTGTCTCGTAGCTAATCTGACGTGGCTAACGCGAGAGTTTGCCCTTTGCGCCACCCTTATTAGGTTGTATATGTGTGTGGGTGCGGAGAGAGACAACCAAGGGTGTGTTTGGACGAGGAACCAAATGAAATGGAATGGAATTTCATGGTGGAACAGATTGGTTTCATTCCTATGCTTGGTTGAAGCTACAAAATGGAATGGTTTCCGTTCTTGTGTTTGATTGGAAAAATGGGATGTGACAAATTTGTTTCAGCTCACCTCTTGCATCGAGATGGTGAGATTGCTTCCCATATGTAGATGTTGTACAATCAAAATTATTATAGCCTACGCAATTTCAGCAATATACTATTTGATCCAAATTTTTGGTAATATACTCGAATTTTTTATAGCAATTTATTTGTATTTCTAGCGCAATCAATAAGTAATTTACACTTGCAAGCATAACGAATATATACATCAATTCACTGCTCAATTTGATAGTGTAAATACATGCAGGATCAGTGCTGAAGGTAGAGATTTTAATATTAGATATAGAGAAAGAGATAGATAGATAGATAGATAGATAGATAGATAGATAGATAGATAGATAGGACGTAGGTAGATTGACAGACAGATCAAAAGCTTAATAATAAACAATAACACTTTCCATGTAACACATGTTCCCGCAAGTACATTTGCTACACAGTTTCGCCATTGCTTAACGCTTTATAATGTCAGTTATTGCACTCTTCCTCTCATTCTAGTATATGCCTGTATACATATTACAACAAAACTGAGCTACCTTCCTGCTGGCTTCAATTTGGTTTCTCTATATGCATGTATGAGTAAGACTAGGGAATACAGACCAGACCAGTCCAGAAAAAATGATGATCAAGTCTGTAACCCGATGTTAGTCCCGTAACGTCCCTTGGAATCAGAAACAAAAATCCGATAGGGGATGTTCAAAGCTGACGCCAATGCAGCTCCAAGGAATGAACCTAATGTCGAATTGAGGTTGTTTATGGACATGAACAGAGCAAACAGTGTGCCCTCGATTCCAGGCGGGCAAAGCTGTCCTGAGAGGATTAGGAACGGCATCATCCTACCAAATGTAAATAATAAAGTTAGAAACACTATTGTGTAGATGTGTACATAAGATGTCTGATCTTCAGCCATGAGTGCAATAATGGATTCATACTGGATAGATTGAACAATTTCTTCATTTTTTCAGTTGCTCTTTTGCAATTTTGATTAAGAGAGCAGTATGAACCTACTAGCCAATGTCAATTATCATACTGGGTAAAAGTGAAGAATTCCCTCCATTGCGAAAAAGAACATACAGTGATCTAAAGCAATTAATGACAGACAGGTCACACTGAACCATGAGCTCAAGAAGCATTCATGAGCGCCACTTGATTGACACTCGCCCAAATAAAGGGAAATAAAATAAAATAAAATCAGAGTATGCCTGGAGTATCAGTCTAGAACTCTAGATTTAGTTGAAATAAAGAAGTTTAAGTTGGTGCCTAATGAGTTACCAAAACACTAAAATCTTCTAAATACAAGATTAGTCAATGAAGGATCAGTAACTCTGGGCAGCAACTTAGCATGTATAACAGAAACGCATCTCAACTGGTTCTCTAAACTACAGGTCAAGCAGATCGCTCAGTTTAGCTTGTAAAATGATCTTATATTATGGGACGGAGGGAGTAGTTCACAGGAGTATGAAAGAAATGACAGCTAGAGGATATACTTGAATTGGTTGATTGCATCGGCTAAAGCAGAGCCCCACAGCACCATGTATTTGTCTGCTATTCCATACTGAATGTGTAATCTTGACACCAGTAAAATGTCCAGTACAGTAATTATCGCTAGGCCAACATGTGCAAACCTGTAAAATAAGGACAGCAATTATTAAAGGTGGCACATGTAAGTACCTAATAACTTTAAAAAAGTGAATAGATTTGCATTGTAGCAAATTACGCCCCAAGAATTATGTCAATTTTTTAACAACATTAATAAAAGAGCATACACTCACTAAAACACTGACCAAAAGGTGATCAATAAATGGCTTATACCAAAAATACCAAGATGAAAATTTAGTGCAACTCATTCGAATCATGGACAGCCAACTTACACAAAAGTTTATAGAAAGTTTCAGCTAGTACATTAAGCATATATACATAATATTTCAACTTCCTTTAAACAAGCTATGGCACTAATATAGATAGTGTTTTGACATTTGCAGAAGATAAACAGCTTGAAAAAATGACTTACATAAGAATATTCCTGAGTTTTTTATGCTTTAAGTAGCGGTTGTAGATATATGTGCCAAGCATTAGATTGAACCACCCAATCACACGTGCAGTCCCTAGGAAGGATGCCTCTCCAGATGTAGAACCTCCGTTTGATAATAGAACATTACTGTTGAGATATTTGGAACTGCTGCATTTGAAATGAAAAACCATGCCTTAGGTCTAGAGAAAAGAAAACAGGAAGTTACCGGTTAGGCTCTTCAGTGCAAGAGGCAAACATCAAAGAAAATGAAATTGCAGGGTTAATTACCGCAACATTGCTGGCTGCTTAAAAGCAGTGCATAAACTGACTCAGGCTGATTTCAGAGATGAGTATAAATTAACTGATTTATTGTGCTTCTCATGAGCTTCAGATCGTTTGGATAATGATCTCCTTTTGCTCTTTTTACGAGCACCCTTTCGCTTCCTAGTGCCCTCATATTTAAAAGATTCACCTGAGCCTTGTCCAGCAAAAGCACTATCAATATTCTGACCATCAGCATGATCATGTGCGGCGTTATCTGTCGTACTTTCAAATCCTTTTGGAGATTCCTTAATGAAAACACATGTAACTAGTTGGAACAGTGGAAGAGCAGAGAAAATAATATCAATGGCATTTATTGGGAGATTGGACAATGCGTATCCTCCCAATAAGCTCCCAAATATCCCCCCTGCAGCCATTGATGACTGGAGATCACCAGCAAATTTTGGCCTGAAAATAGAATAATTCAGGTTTCAAAGCATTGTATTGGAGTACTTGCTATACAAGGTGAGACAAGATGCACCAAATTACTCACCCTGCTGATCGAACTGCCTCTGCAATCATTGCATCTATAACAACATCTGCCATGGCAGATCCCAAGTTCTGTACAATCAACATTAGCGTAAAAAGATTGCTTGAGCTCCTCAAATGTTCTGACATCCCAATGATAAGCTATGGAAATAGAGAAAGACCACTAGAAATGATCAAATAGGGCACACGCTTCCTCTGCTTAATTGGAATACAGTCCGACACAATCCTGCAAGTACAATTGATATATGGGTAAGTAAATAAAACCATGATTTTTTTTATTGGGCGTTCAACATGTCCAGTAATGCATGTACCAAGCCATATATGGATGTTTTACAGCTGTTAGCAACACGTTGTGAACCTTTATCCACAACAGGATAACTAACGTACTGAACATAGCCAGATGGCAATGCTGCAAGATATTGGTAGACATAGGTTGGATGAGAGATTATTTCAGAGAGAAAAGATTGGTTGTTTCTTCCTGAAACATAGATACATGACATCTCTATATAGTGGATGCTTAGATCTTTGACTTTTCCTAGCACGATACAAACTCCTCATGGTTGGACTCCTTTAATCCTAGACTTGCTGTCCTTCCTCCCGTTTCCTTGGTGCTGCAAATCCTTGTCTGACACATGACCGTCTTCTGCTACAGGCCTACGATGCACCTATGTCCTTGGCCTCCTTGCCAGCCAGCTGGCTGCAACCGAACTGCCACTGGCTTGATGCAACATACTAATGCATACAACAACACCACTGCCAAAAAGCAGCGCAACTCTGTGGACAGGAGAGTACTAGGACAACCATAGATCATGGACACTAGCTAGAATACCGATTATGAGTTTGATATTACACGGGCATAAGTACTAGAACCGCTGAATGCCTTAATTTGCAGCAACAAAGCTATTGAACCAACAGATGTGGGAAATAATTTCAGTGATGTGTTCCTTTTTGCATTTCCATGTTACTGTCATGTGCCCATGTCTACAAATGAACTGTTCTTGTTAATCAATTTTCTATTAAGATAACTTGCTTACAAACTATGTTCATATTGTTAGTGATAGGTTCTATTCACGGTAAACTGTAATTAGTCAGAATTTGAAAGAAAAAAAAGTTCAGCTCTGGTGGAATAATTATGTATCTATAGTAGCTCCTTAAAAATCCAGTAATAAACTTGTGTTGTCATGGACGCCAATATCAAACAATACCTAAGCTTATGCCTGAAAAAAGCGTAATTCTGAAAACTGAGATGTAAGACTCATGACATTTGGAAACAAAGAAGTTAGTTAAAATGATCCTACGGACACGCATATGAGCGGCAGATCTATCTAAATCGACGGTGCATGTGCGGAGAAATGGGTGCGATTACGAGGAGTGTCAAGGTGCCGGAGAGAGGAAGAGATCAGGAGAAGGGACATAACTAAAAAGAATTTCTATTGATAATATAATACTCCATCCGTAAAGAAATATAAGAGTGTTTAGATCACTAATAGTGATCTAAACACTTATATTTGTTTACAGAGGGGGTACTAATTCAGACACCAATTACATTCGATTCCAGAGACCAATTCACACCTAGACTGGCTAGAATCAGCCGAGCTAAGCTCTGATTCTGATGGCTAGCACGATTTACACTAACAGCTGAGCTACACTGAATCTGGTACCATGGGTGGTTCATTCAGTTGGCCCATACGAAGTAGGGGCAGACGGGTCCCATGGCCGGCGTCCAGTTGCCACACCCGAAGAAGCACTTCCCCTGCATCGGCCCTGGCACGGACACCACGCCTCCTCTGGTCGGTACCCTGCAGTAGCAGAAGCACGTCCCAGGCGAGCCACCGCAGGGGATTATCATGTGAGGCTGCGGCGGCTGCTGCTGCTGCTGGATCAGCAGCGGCGCCAGCGGCGATGAGCCTCCGCAAGGGCTTGTGCGAAGCTGCGGCGACTGCTGCTTCTGCTGGATCGGCGGCGGCGGCGCCAACGCAGATGAGGCACCGCAAGGGCTTGTGAGAAGCTGCTGCGGCTGCTGCTGGATCGGCGGCGATGGCGCCAGCGAGCCGGTGATGGTCATCTTGACCCCACGCAGCATGAGCTCAACAAGAAGCCGCGCCGTGTTGCGGGCGTCGTCCAACCCACAGTGCAGGCGGCCCTCCCAGTCCAGTCCCGCCGCCCGGACCGCCTCCTGAAGGGTGACCCGCCCTCCGCCGCCGAGCGCCGCCTGGAAGGGGACCCTCAGGTTGATCCAGCGATCGAAGTAGGACGGCTTCTCGATCCCCTTGAAGCGGCACTCTGACTCGAGTATGGTGCGGCAATCCCAATCTCCCCAGGTCACGATGGCCAAGCTCCCTGCCCCCGCCGTCGCCGCCTTCAGCCAGGAGTCGTGCATCCAGAGCGCCTCGCCGAGTTCCACGCCGCCGTCCACGTCCTCCTGCCGGATGCCGGTGAGTTCCCTGCAAAATTGAGTCAGCACAGGGTGATGTTTGGACGAACGTACCTGCGAAACGCCGACTCGATGCGGCCGGTGGCGCCGTCGACGAGCACGGCGGGGAACTCAATGATTTCCTGCGGAAAGATCCGCGCGTCTTTCACGCACGTCGCCTCGAAGTCGACCACCACGAAGAAGTCGAAATCTTGCACCTGCCCCTGCCCGCGCGCCGCCATGATCGCTGCCATGTTCGACGAGGTGCGCGAAAACTCCGAGAATCGAGATCGGGAAAACTAGGGATCGGAAACTAGGGCGGGGAAGATCGGGGGAAGAGGGAATCGAGAACTAGGGCAGCGAAGGTCGGGGAAAGTTGGGATCGAGATCTGATTTGTTTTCTCCTCACGCTTGGGGCAGGCACAGTTGGCGCTCTTTTTTTTTCATTACGTGGTTGGCGCTATTTCTAATCTAATCAACAAATCAAAGGCTGTGGTTAGCGGGAAAAAAGACTAATGGCTGTGATTAGCGGGAACAACCAATGGCTGTGCTAGAAGACTGGTTTGAGTCTTTTTTTTCTTTTTGCTTTTTTTGCCGGGAAACACTGAGAGCTTTATTGAATAAAAGCGTTCGCCGAGCAATCCGCTAACAGGCTACTGGTCAGGAAGCTAAGAACATTGTTAATCCAGTTTTCGATTACGTTAATCGTGCAAGCATGCTTAGCATAGATATGAGCGGGGACCGTTGGCTGATCTTACAACATGATGAACATAAAAAGAATTTAAACTACCATCAAGCTCTCCAATTTCTACTAAGATAGGAGCCACGACCGATCAAGAATCGTGGCGAGTGTTCCAGAGGTTGACTACCTCCAGACAGTCCGTCTCCAACACGATGTTTGAAAAAACCCTCAAGTTGGCGAAGATAACACATTCTCGCACTTCCATCGCCTCCACTATGAGAGGATCCGTAACTCCAGGGAATGGTTTACTCCATGACCCAAGAAAGAAATCAGGGGAGCGTGCAACACCCCCGCCTCCTCCTTTACCATCTTCACATTTGATTGCAACATTCGTATTAATCTTGACGAAGCCTGGTTCCGGGGGTCGCCACCCATGTCCCGGCATTACTAGGGCATGTCGTCCGGGTATATCCAAGAGAGCTAGTGTCTCCCTGGTGCGGCGGATAGATGTCACCGGATCAAGCTTGTCTTCCCCGTGCGTCAGCCTGTTCCTAGAATGCCAAATTGACCACAAGACTGAGACTAATATAGCTCGGTCTCTGGAAGTGAATTGTTCACCACAAATAATATCCTTGGCCCATGTGATTGGATGCAGTATTGGCATATGAAAATCGAAAAGTTGTTGCGCCTCCTCCCAGAAGCTTACTGCATGTATGCACTTCAGTGGTGCATGCTCCAGGTCCTCCTCACTTGCCAAATAAATCTTGCATAGGTTCTGCTACCCTATGTGCCGATGCACCAGTCTGCATTCATCAGGTAAAATACCCCTTAAAACTCGCCAAAAGAAAACTCTCACCTTGGGTAACACATTGAGCTTGCAAAGCGAATTCCACAGCCGTTGGTTATCAAATAGGGAACCGGTAGCCTGCCCTTCCTTTGGAGCTTGAAGCTCGTTGCGAGTCACTAGAGCTCGGTACGCTGACTTGACGATGTAGTTGCCTGAAGCCTCGTGTGCCCATGCGAGAAAATCATCACCACCTCCTGATCGCAGTGGTATGTTCAATATAGCTTGCGCATCTGAGGGTATGAACGTGTCTCGAATTAGTTCCTTCCTCCATGACCAAGTGCATGTATCAATCAGGTCGCTCACAAGTGAAGCAGTGGTGTTCATAGGTCTAACTTGGGGAACCATTGTAGGCGTTGATGGGATCCACTTATCATTCCATATCGATATGTTGGATCCATCTCCTACCCGCTTGATAAGCCCAGTAGTTAACGCTTCCCGTCCAGCCATGATAGCTCTCCAAGTTGCTGAGGATGAGCTTGGACTTATTGAAGGAAATATGCCCTAGAGGCACTAATAAAGTTGTTATTTATATTTCCTTATATCATGATAAATGTTTATTATTCATGCTAGAATTGTATTAACCGGAAACTTAGTACATGTGTGTGTCCACATACGATCACGCATAGCAACGAGACAGGGAGAGTGTGTCCATGTACCCTCGTAGACCGAAAGCGGAAGTGTTAGGTTAACGCGGTTGATGTAGTCGAACGTCTTTGCGATCCAACCGATCCAAGCACCGAACGTACGGCACCTCTGCGTTCAACACACGTTCAGCTCGATGACGCCTCGAACTCTTGATCCAGTTGAGGCCGAGGGAGAGTTCCGTCAGCACGACGGCGTGGCGACGGTGATGATGAAGTTACCTACATAGGGCTTCGCCTAAGCACTACGACGATCTGACCTAGGTGTGTAACTGTCGAGGGGGCACCGCACACGGCTAAGAGAAGACTTGGTGTGCCTTTGGGGTGCCCCCTGCCCACGTATATAAAGGAGGGAGGGAGAGAGGCCGGCCCTCCTAGGGGCACGCCAAGTGTAGGGAGTCCTACTCCCAAGTCCAATAGGATTCCCTTTCCTTTTCGGAGTAGGAAAGAAGGAAAGGAGGGAGAGGGAGAAGGAAAGGGTGGGCCGCGCGCCCCACCCCTTGTCCAATTCAGTTTGGGCAGGGGGAGGCACGCGCCACCTCGTGGCCCTTCTTCCCTCTCTCCACTAAAGCCCAATCAGGCCCATTAACTTCCCCCGACGAATTCCCGTAACTCTCCGGTACTCCAAAAAATACTCAAATCACTCGGAACCATTCCGATGTCCGAATATAGCCTTCCAATATATCGATCTTTACCTCTTGACCATTTCAAGACTCCTCGTCATGTCCATGATCTCATCCGAGATTCTGAACAAACTTCGGTCATCAAATCACATAACTCATAATACAAATCATCATCGAACGTTAAGCGCGCGGACCCTACGGGTTCGAGAACTATGTAGACATGACCGAGACACATCTCCGGTCAATAACCAATAGCGAAACCTGGATGCTCATATTGGCTCCTGCATATTCTACGAATATCTTTATCGGTCAAACCGCATAACAACATACTTCATTCCCTTTGTCATCGGTATGTTACTTGCCCGAGATTCGATCGTCAGTATCATCATACCTAGTTCAATCTCATTACAGGCAAGCCTCTTTACTCGATCTATAATGCAACATCCCGCAGCTAACTCATTAGTCACATAGCTTGCAAGGCTTATAGTGATGTGCATTACCGAGAGGGCCCAGAGATACCTCTCTGATACACGGAGTGACAAATCCAAATATCGATCTATGCCAACTCAACAAACACCATCGGAGACACCTGTAGAGCATCTTTATAATCAGCCAGTTATGTTGTGACGTTTGATAGCACACAAAGTGTTCCTCCGGTATTCGGGAGTTGCATAATATCATAGTCAGAGGAATATGTATAAGTCATGAAGAAAGCAATAACTACAAAACTAAACGATCATTATGCTAAGCTAACGGATGGGTCTTGTCCATCACATCTGAAAGTGCAACTATCCCTAGGTGGTTTTGGTAATTCCTAACAACATATAGCTCATTGAGCTAATGCTATTTCAAGATTAATATTTCAGGAAAGCTCAATGATTGGCATGGCATGGATGAGAAAAGTGGACCCCTCAAAATGCTAAGGACAAAAGGATTGGCTCAAGCTCAAAGCTCAAGACTCTGCATTTTCTATTTTAGTGATCCAAGATCACATTGAGTCTATAGGAAAAGGCAATACTATCAAGGAGGGATGAGGTGTTGCTTAATGAGGCTCTTGCTCAAGATGCTTAGTGATATGCTCCAAAGCCCTCAACTACTTTCTCACATCCACATATGACCTAAACCAAAAGTCAAACTTGGCCCCACCGATTCTTTCTATCCGGCGCCACCGAGTTCAGATAGCATAGCCACTACCACAAACCCTAGGCAAATCGGTCTCACCGATAGGGATCTCAGTCTCACCGAGATGGGGTTGTAATCTCTCTGTTTCCCTTCGCAGCATTTCGGTCCCACCGAGATGAGTGATCGGTCCCACCGAGATTGCAATGTAAACTCTCTGTTTCCCTTTCATAACATTTCGGTCTCACCGAAATGAGCGAATCGGTCCCACCGAGTTTACCTGACCAACTCTCTGGTTAGCTTATTACCAAAATCAGTCTCACCAAGTTTGTGTAATCGATCTCACCAAGATTACGTTATGCCCTAACCCTAACCATATCGGTCCTACCGAGTTGCATGTCGGTCCCACCAAAAATCCTAACGGCCACTAGATTTTCTGAATCGGTCCGAACGATTTTATCAATTCGGTCCCACCGAGATTGGCAAGTTGTGTGTAACGGTTAGATTTTGTGTGGAGGCTATATATACCCCTCCACCTCCTCTTCATTCGTGAAGAGAGCCATCAGAACGAACCTACACTACCAACTTACCTTTTCTGAGAGAGAACTACCTACACTTGTGTTGAGGCTAAGATATTCCATTCTTACCATACGTATCTTGATCTCTAGCCTTCCC
This sequence comes from Triticum dicoccoides, assembly GCF_002162155.2. Lineage (NCBI taxonomy): Eukaryota > Viridiplantae > Streptophyta > Magnoliopsida > Poales > Poaceae > Triticum > Triticum dicoccoides. The sequence goes on along the minus strand of NC_041384.1, from coordinate 186,142,718 downwards.
AAGTTGCTTTTCACTCAAATCTTCTTTCCACCAAATCCATATCCTGTGAGAGAGAGTTGAGTGTTGGGGAGACTATCATTTGAAGCACAAGAGCAAGGAGTTCATCATCAACACACCATTTGTTACTTCTTGGAGAGTGTTGTCTCCTAGATTGGCTAGGTGTCACTTGGGAGCCTTCGACAAGATTGTGGAGTTGAACCAAGGAGTTTGTAAGGGCAAGGAGATCGCCTACTTCGTGAAGATCTACCCTAGTGAGGCAAGTCCTTCGTGGGCGACGGCCATGGTGGGATAGACAAGGTTGCCTCTTCGTGGACCCTTCGTGGGTGGAGCCCTCCATGGACTCGCGCAGCCGTTACCCTTCGTGGGTTGAAGTCTCCATCAACGTGGATGTACGATAGCACCACCTATCGGAACCACGACAAAAACATCCGTGTCTCCTATTGCATTTGAATCCTCCAAACCCTTCCCTTTACATTCTTGCAAGTTGCATGCTTTACTTTCCGCTGCTCATATACTCTTTGCATGCTTGCTTGAATTGTGTTAAGATTGCTTGACTTGTCCAAAGTTGCTAAAATCAGCCAAGAACTAAAATTGGGAAATGATAAGTTTTATTTAGTCAAGTAGTCTAATCAAACCCCCCCTTTAGACATACTTTCGATCCTACAAGTGGTATCAGAGCTTTGGTCTCCATTTGCTTTGATTTCCATAGTTTTTGGTAGTCATGGCCTTTGTTTCACAACCTAGTGAGGGAAATTACCACCGTAGAGGTCCTTACTTTGATGGTACTAATTTTGCTAGTTGGAAGCATAAGATGAAAATGCATATTCTTGGACATAACCCCGCCGTATGGGCTATTGTGTGTATTGGCTTGCAAGGTGAATTCTTTGATGGGAGAGAACCGAACTATGAAGCTACCACGGAAGAGTTGAAGATGTTGCAATACAATGCTCAAGCTTGTGATATCCTCTTCAACGGATTGTGCCCCGAAGAATTCAACAAAATCAGTCGTCTTGAGAATGCAAAGGAAATTTGGGATACTTTGATTAATATGCATGAATGTACCGACTCCGTCAAGGAATCCAAGTTGGATGTGCTTCAAAGTCAGCTTGACAAGTTCAAAATGAAGGATGGTGAAGGTGTCGCTGAAATGTACTCTAGGCTTGCTCTTATCACAAATGAGATCGCAGGCTTAGGAAGTGAAGAGATGACCGACAAATTCATCATCAAGAAGATCCTAAGGGCTTTGGACGGAAAATATGATACCGTATGCACATTGATCCAAATGATGCCCAATTACAAAGATCTCAAGCCAATGGAAGTCATTGGAAGAATTGTTGCTCATGAGATGTCACTCAAGGATAAGGAGGAGCTCCATAACAAGTCAAGTGGTGCTTACAAAGCCTCATGTGAAGCTCCCACATCATCAAGTGAGAAACAAACCTTCAATGAATAATTGAGCCTAATGGTGAAGAACTTCAACAAGTTCTACAAGAGTGGAAGCAAAGAGAGAAGTTCCAAGTCAAGGTCCTACAATGACAAAAGATCTTCTAGTCAAGAGCGAAATTTCTACAATTGTGGAAGACCCGAACACTATTCCAATGAGTGTACGTCACCCTACAAGAGAAGAGAAGATTCTCCAAAAAGAAGTAGAAGAGAAGAATCACCATCAAGAGAGAGAAGGAGTAGAGATGATCGTTATGAATGAAGAACATCCCGGAGAAGCAAGGATTCGGAAAGGAAGGACAAGTCATCAAGGAGCTACACAAAACAAAGACATAAAGCTCATGTTGGTGAATGGGTATCCGGTTCCGACTCCGACAATCACTCCGAGAGAAGCTATCACTCCGACTCCGAATATACTCAAGATGAAAGTGTTGCCGGTCTAGCACTTGTGTCAACCAACTCCTACGACATATTTGATTCACCAAATGAAGGACTTGGAAGATGCTTCATGGCTAAAGGCCCAAAGGTATCATATGTTGATTTCAATAGTGATGAAGATGACTTGTTAAGTGATGATGATTTACTTGTTGACAACTCTAGTGATGAATACTATGATGAAACATCAATTAATCATGCTAATCAAGATAAAATGAATGACAATGATAAGGAGAAGATTGAGTTTCTAACTAAAGAACTAAACACTCTTAAGTTAGCTCATGAAACTATCTTAGGAGGTCATCGAGAAATTTTAAGGACTCATGAGAAATTACGTTTTGAAAAGATCAACCTTGAGCAAGAGCATAAGTTCTTAAAGGCGATCAATGATGATCTTCGCAAGAAAAGTTCTTCTTACATTGCCAAGCGTTTACTCTTATCCACTTACATGCCTCAAGTCAAGTCTAGTAACAAGAACAAGAAAGATTCTTCCTCTAGTAGTAACAATATTCATGCTAAATCCAATGTTGTTGCTTCTAGTAGTTCTCTTGATTCCACTAATGATTCTCTTAGCCAAGTTACACTTGAGCAATAAAATAGCTTATTGAAGGGAATTATAGAGAAAGGTGTTTACAAGAGCCTTGCCGGGAGTAAGCAACTCGAGGAAATTGTACGGAAGCAAGGAAGGCACCGGAAGAACCAAGGTGTTGGTTTTGAACAAAAGTTCAATGCCAATGGAGTTGAGTGGGAAGAAGATCAATATCCCAAGACGAAGTTTGTTCCTCAACAAAAGAAGTATGATCCTACTTCCTTCAAAGGGACACAAGATCAAGATGATCTTCCACCACAAGACCACAAGCAAAAAGGCAAGGATAAGCTTCAAGAGGAGATTAATGCATTTGAAGAAGCTCCTAAGGCCTTGGTCAAGTGGGTTCCCAAGACTACATCAAGTTCTACTTCATCAAGTATGACTACAACTCCAAGGAATCCCATCAAGATGATGTGGATCCCGAAGAAGAAGAACTAGAGAGTTCCTGAGGGTGACTCTGCCAACATACTTCACTCTTATCATTTTGGCAAGAACAAGTGCAATCAACTTCCACATCTTGCACTAGTTCAAGAAGTCACAAACCCTATTGTTGGTAATACAAGGGACAAGGTAACCTAATGCTTTCATAGACATCATCTTGTGTGTGCATGATGTCTAATACACAACCTTCTTCTTGTAGACGTTGTTGGGCCTCCAAGTGCAGAGGTTTGTAGGACAGTAGCAAATTTCCCTCAAGTGGATGACCTAAGGTTTATCAATCCGTAGAAGGTGTAGGATGAAGATGGTCTCTCTCAAGCAACCCTACAACCAAATAACAAAGAGTCTCTTGTGTCCCCAACACACCCAATACAATGGAGGTGCACTAGTTCGGCGAAGAGATGGTGATACAAGTGCAATATGGATAGTAGATAATGGTTTTTGTAATCTGAAAATATAAAAACAGCAAGGTAACTAATGATAAAAGTGAGCACAAACGGTATTGCAATGCTAAGAAACAAGGCCTAGGGTTCATACTTTCACTAGTGCAAGTCCTCTCAACAATAATAACATAATTGGATCACATAACTATCCCTCAACATGCAACAAAGAGTCACTCCAAAGTCACTGATAGCGGAGAACAAACGAAGAGATTATGGTAGGGTACGAAACCACCTCAAAGTTATTCTTTCCAATCAATCCGTTGGGCTATTCCTATAAGTGTCACAAACAGCCCTAGAGTTCATACTAGAATAACACCTTAAGACACAAATCAACCAAAACCCTAATGTCACCTAGATACTCCAATGTCACCTCAAGTATCCGCGGGTATGATTATACGATATGCATCACACAATCTCAGATTCATCTATTCAACCAACACATAGAACCTCAAAGAGTGCCCCAAAGTTTCTACCGGAGAGTCAAGACGAAAATGTGTGCCAACCCCTATGCATAGGTTCATGGGCGGAACCCGCAAGTTGATCACCAAAAAATACATCAAGTGGATCAATAGAATACCCCATTGTCACCACGGGTATCCCACGCAAGACATACATCAAGTGTTCTCAAATCCTTAAAGACTCAATCTGATAAGATAACTTCAAAGGGAAAACTCAATCCATTACAAGAGAGTTGAGGGGGAGAAACATCATAAGATCCAACTATAATAGCAAAGCTCGTGATACATCAAGATCGTATCACGTCAAGAACACGAGAGAGAGAGAGAGATCAAACACATAGCTACTAGTACATACCCGCAGCCCCGAGGGAGAACTACTCCCTCCTCGTCATGGAGAGCACCGGGATGATGAAGATGGCCACCGGAGAGGAATTCCCCCCTCCGGCAGGGTGCCGACACGGGTCTAGATTGGCTTTCGGTGGCTACGGAGGCTTCTGGCGGCGAAACTCCCGATCTATTGTGCTCCCCAAAGTTTTTAGGGTATATGGGTATATATGGGAGGAAGAAGTACGTCGGTTGAGCCACGAGGGGCCCACGAGGGTGGAGGGCACGCCCCCTGCCTCGTGCCTTCCTTGTTGCTTCCCTTACGTTCCAAAAATAAGTCTTCTGGATTGCATCCGTTCCAAAAATAAGTTCCGTGAAGTTTCAGGTCAATTGGACTCCGTTTGATTTTCCTTTTCTGCGATACTCTAAAACAAGGAAAAAACAGAAACTGGCACTGGGCTCTAGGTTAATAGGTTAGTCCCAAAAATCATATAAAATAGCATATAAATGCATATAAAACATCCAAGGTTGATAATATAATAGCATGGAACAATCAAAAATTATAGATACGTTGGAGATGTATCAGTGCATCACTCTATGTCTATGGATATCCTTGTTTGTTCCTTGTGGGACTAACCCGTGTAGGTATTGAAAGTGCAACTCACTCCAAAGGATTGCTCCAAATGATCTACATCAACATTGAGCATCCACATCTTCAACACCTACATGAAGTCATCATCGACAAAACCCAAGGTTAGTTCATCCCTCTTAGGGGGGATATCACATCTAGGGGGAGCTTTACTCTAAGAATTGAGCTAAAGCAACTCTAATGGTGTGAACACAACAACGCTTTATGTAAAAGTGGTAACCCCACTTGTGCTTAAACGATGAGTATGACCTATGATCAAATGTTCTCGTTTGACTCCTAAGTCATCTCCAATTGCTTGATAAATGCTAGAATTGGTTGTGCATGCTTTGCCACATATTTCATTTACCATTTTATTGTGTGAGCATGTTGGTTGCATAATTTACTCATTCGAGGACATCCACTTGTTGTTTTGATTGTTTGGTTCCTTTTTCTTTTGCCAAGTGGATGGACAAGAATGCCTAAGAACCTTCTCTAGCAATCTATGCTTTTCTCGTCTCAAACTCTATTCATGCTACATCAAAAAGTTTGATCAAGTCAGATTCGAACCACTCTGTGTGAGGAGCACTCGGAGTCCCCGATTCGTCACAGACTTAAACTTCCAAAACTTCTTTGTGCGTTTCGGTCTGACCAATTCATCCATTTTGGTCATACCAAGATCACTAAGTCGATCTAGGTTTTCAATCTCGGTGCAACTGATTTGAACTTTTCGGTCACACTGAGTTGCAGTAACTGCTTGCAGTTATGCATCTCGGTGCCACCGAGTTGTTCCACTCGGTCACACCGACAGGGTCAGGCTATATATATCCCCGGGCCAAAATTTGGAAAATTCTCCGAACCCCTTCGCCCGCGCTCAGTCTGCTCTGCCTCCCTGGGTCTCCGGATCGTCCTCCTCATCGCCAGCTGCCTCCCGCCGCTGGTCTCCGCTGCCGTCAACGGAAATCGTCTCTGCCGTTGCCGACGTAGCTGGTCCATCGCCGCACTTAGGGTATGGACTTGATCCTTGTGCTAATCTCACTCTGATTCCTAGCACATTGTTTTTCCATGTATCTTGCCATGATTGAGATCACTCTATCCAGCAAAATCACTCTGTAGTTTAGTTGTGGATTGAAAATTTAGGGTTAGGTTTCTACCGAAATCATCTCGGACCAAGCGAGTTGTTGAAATCGGTTCCACCGATTTGGCTAAGGCCATTGCACATGTGATTCTCGGTCTGACCGAGAATTGCAAATCGGTGTGACCGAGTTCAATTCTTTGTGAAACCCTAGCAGTCTCGGTGCCACCGAACTATGACTCGGTCTGACCGAGTTCACTAGTTTAGGTTCCAAAAGCTGCTTCGATATCACTGAGTTTTCAAATCGGTAGATCCGAAATGCTTTTTGTGGAAAACTAAAACTAAGTTTTTGACTCATTCTTTTGCAAAAACCTCTGCACTTTGTGATGCTCATCCAATCTATCTCATCTATATCTATTCACAGGGTCTGTTGTCAGTGTTTGCATCATGTCAGATCAGAGTGACAGTCAGAACAAGTCTGAGGAGCAAGTTCACATGAGTGAGGGCACTATTCCCTCTAGCAACTATGATGACGGAAGCAGGAGTACACCCAGCAACTTGCCTAAGGCAGCCACCAGGGCCAGAAAGAAGAGAACCTCAGATTCTGAGGATGAGGACTATGTGGCTGTTGAGGAAGAGGCCACCTCAAAGAGGAAAGTTCTGAAAAAGGAATATGGCACAGCTGCTGCAACTAAGCCAGGTCTGAAGACTAAGATGCCAGCAAGAAGACCACCCATGTCTAAGGCAAGGAAAGTTGCCACAGGAGAAACAATGGAGTTCACTCTTGAACCCAAGGAAACTGGAGATGGTAAGAAGAGGAAAGAAAGGGTCAAGAAGACCATTGCCAGAGTAATTGGGAAGCCCTAAATGATGGAAGATGAAGAGGAAGAGGTTGCTGCACCAGCACCTAAAGCTCAAAAGCTTATGGGAGATGCTATAAGACCAGGGGCTGCTCCATCTAAGCCCAAAGAAGCTCCCAAGGCAGCTGCTCCAAAACCCAAAGCTGCACCCAAGAGGAGTACAAGGAATATTCCAGTTGCAGAGAAGAAAAAGGCCCCAGTGCCTGAAGCTGCTATAGAAGAAGAAGATGATGAGTCGCATGTCTTGAGGAAGTTGAACCCAAAATTCCAGATCACAATGATGCTCATCCAGTAGCTGAGGACATGAAGCTCAGGAAGGATGCAGGACTCAGACAGTGGAGATTGACTGATCCCTATGCAGTCAGGAGTAGAACTGTTGTGGACTACAGGTTCCATACAAAGGAACATCAGGACTTCTATGAGACAGTGTTGCTTGACAAGAAGCCTATAGTCTATGATATGAGATGGGTGGACTGGGAGTACATCAGGGAAAATGAAGAACACTATCCTGTAGTCTATGATAGTTTCAAGTCTTGTGGAGTAGAGGACTTTGTTGGGCAGAAGCTCACAAAGTGGAATGATGAGCTTATTATGCAGTTCTACTCCACAGCTCATTTCTACCCAGATGGAAGGATTGTCTGGATGTCTGAAGGTACTAGGTACCAGTCAACGGTTGAAGAATGGGAAAAATTGATCAATGCTCCTAAGGAGAATGAAGATGACTTGGATGTCTATGCCAAGAAGAAGAAGGATCACAACACCATGGCACATATGTACAAAGAGATCCCAGATGCTGCTCTTGAGACACACAAATTTGGATCAATACATTACCTTCTATCAGGTTTGCCAACAATCAACTGGATCCTCAGGCACACTCTATTGCCAAAGTCAGGTGATCATAAGATGATTAGAGGCCATGCAATTAACCTGCTTCACATATTTGATGTGCCTCAAAAGTTCAAAGTCATGAGCCTAATTGTGGAAACTATAAAGAGAACAGCTGCAGATCAGAAGAGAAGTTGTGGGTATGCCCCACAGATCCAGGAGCTAATCAACTCCAAGATGGGCACTGGCACATATCTCTTGGAAAAGGATCATATGCCCATCTACCCAGACTTTGAGGACAACACTGTGGTAATGGATGAGAATGAACCATCTTCTGTGCAAGCACAAGCAAAGACGGAGAAGGCAAGGACTGAAAAGGCTGCAAAGATGCCAACCATTGATGAGGCATCTCAGTATCTTCTAAAGAGCAAGCAAGATCAACTTGGCTACTTGATTGCCTCCACTCTGACGATTGAGAAGGGATTGGCCACCCTGACTCAAAACTAGGAGAGCTTGGAGAGGATCATGGAGCAAAAGTTCTGTGATTTAGATGTGAAGGTCACAGAGATACAATCAGTTGTTGAGCAACTTCAGGATAAAGTGCAGGAGAAGAAGGGCAAGTCTACCACTGATGCTTTTGCTAGAGTGCCCATAGGACAGAGATCTGCTGCAGTGCCAGCTACAGACACCAGAGCAACTTCATTTGCACCAGCTACAACTTTAGTGCCACCAGCTCCAGCACCCACTCCACCAGCTCCATCTACATCAACTGATGCCTTCGTCCTTGGAGTTTTATCTACACCACCACCTGAAGACCAAGCCTGAGAGTCGGTCTAGCACTATGCATTTTTTATGAACTTTTTGGTAACTTGTTGCCAAAGGGGGAGAAAATGTATAGATCATAGGCTTTGAAAGAGAGTGTTGCTCTTTGTTCTCTCTTGTTGTTTGGTGGTTGAACTTTGTTATTTGCTTGTTTGAGATACTTTATGCTTTTGTGTGATACTTGGATGATCATGTGTTTGATCATATGCTACCTTAATGCTTGTTGAATGACATTATCCTTTTATATCCCCATATGATCATTCACTTTGCTTGGTGATGAGTGCATGTATTTAATTATTATCATTTTGAGCGCTCCACCAAGATGTATGTGACGTGGAAGAGTAACCCATGATCCTAACTCATTGTGCATTTGCAGTCCAAAGCAAATCTTAAACTATGCACAAATTTAGGGGGAGCTCTTGCTTTTCACATACTTCTCAAAGCGACAATGTTTTTCACTCTTATTATCATTTGTCGAAGCTTTGATCTATATGTTGTCATCAATTACCAAAAAGGGAGGGGGATTGAAAGTGCAACTATCCCTAGGTGGTTTTGGTAATTCCTAACAACATATAGCTCATTGAGCTAATGCTATTTCAAGATTAATATTTCAGGAAAGCTCAATGATTGGCATGGAATGGATGAGAAAAGTGGACCCCTCAAAATGCTAAGGACAAAAGGATTGGCTCAAGCTCAAAGCTCAAGACTCTACATTTTCTATTTTAGTGATCCAAGATCACATTGAGTCTATAGGAAAAGGCAATACTATCAAGGAGGGATGAGGTGTTGCTTAATGAGGCTCTTGCTCAAGATGCTTAGTGATATGCTCCAAAGCCCTCAACTACTTTCTCACATCCACATATGACCTAAACAAAAAGTCAAACTTTTGCCCCACCGATTCTTTCTATCCGGCGCCACCGAGTTCAGATGTCATAGCCACTGCCACAAACCCTAGGCAAATCGGTCTCACTGATAGGGATCTCGGTCTCACCGAGATGGGATTGTAATCTCTCTGTTTCCCTTCGCAGCGTTTCGGTCCCACCGAGATGAGTGATCGGTCCCACCGAGATTGCAATGTAAACTCTCTGTTTCCCTTTCGTAACATTTCGGTCTCACCGAAATGAGCGAATCGGTCCCACCGAGTTTACCTGACCAACTCTCTGGTTAGCTTATTACCAAAATCAGTCTCACCAAGTTTGTGTAATCAATCTCACCAAGATTACGTTATGCCCTAACCCTAACCATATCGGTCCTACCGAGTTGCATGTCGGTCCCACCAAAAATCCTAACGGCCACTAGATTTTCTGAATCGGTCCGAACGATTTTATCAGTTCGGTCCCACCGAGATTGGCAAGTTGTGTGTAACGGTTAGATTTTGTGTGGAGGCTATATATACCCCTCCACCTCCTCTTCATTCGTGAAGAGAGCCATCAGAACGAACCTACACTACCAACTTACCTTTTCTGAGAGAGAACTACCTACACTTGTGTTGAGGCTAAGATATTCCATTCTTACCATACGAATCTTGATCTCTAGCCTTCCCAAGTTGCTTTCCACTCAAATCTTCTTTCCATCAAATCCATATCCCGTGAGAGAGAGTTGAGTGTTGGGGAGACTATCATTTGAAGCACAAGAGCAAGGAGTTCATCATCAACACACCATTTGTTACTTCTTGGAGAGTGGTGTCTCCTAGATTGGCTAGGTGTCACTTGGGAGCCTCCGACAATATTGTGGAGTTGAACCAAGGGGTTTGTAAGGGCAAGGAGATCGCCTACTTCGTGAAGATCTACCCTAGTGAGGCAAGTCCTTCGTGGGCGACGGTCATGGTGGGATAGACAAGGTTGCTTCTTTGTGGACCCTTCGTGGGTGGAGCTCCGTGGACTAGCGCAACCGTTACCCTTCGTGGGTTGAAGTCTCCATCAACATGGATGTACGATAGCACCACCTATCGGAACCACGACAAAAACATCTATGTCTCCTATTGCGTTTGAATCCTCCAAACCCTTCCCTTTACATTCTTGCAAGTTGCATGCTTTACTTTCCGCTGCTCATATACTCTTTGCATGCTTGCTTGAATTGTGTTAAGATTGCTTGACTTGTCCAAAGTTGCTAAAATCAGCCAAGAACTAAAATTGGGAAAATGATAAGTTTTATTTGGTCAAGTAGTCTAATCACCCCCCTCTAGACATACTTTCGATCCTACAACATCATTCTCTAATGACGTGACCCCGTTCATCAAATGACAACACATGTCTATGGTCAAGAAACTTAACCATCTTTGATTAACGAGCTAGTCAAGTAGAGGCATACTAAGGGACACTCAGTTTTGCCTATGTATTCACACATGTATTATGTTTCCGGTTAATATAATTCGAGCATGAATAATAAATATTTATCATGATATAAGGAAATATAAATAACAACTTTATTATTGCCTCTAGGGCATATTTCCTTCAGTCTCCTACTTGCACTAGAGTCAATAATCTAGTTCACATCGTCATGTGATTTAATACCAATAGTTCACATCTTTATGTGATTAGTTCAAATCTCCATGTGACTAACACCGAAAGGGTTTACTAGACTCAATAATCTAGTTCACATTGCTATGTGATTAACACCCAAAGAGTACTAAGGTGTGATCATGTTTTGCTTGTGAGAGAAGTTTAGTCAACGGGTCTGCCACATTCAGAGCCATATGCATTTTGCAAATTTTCTATGTCTACAATGCTCTGCACGGAGCTACTCTAGCTAATTGCTCCCACTTTCAATATGTATCCAGATTGAGACTTGGAGTTATCTGGACCAGTGTCAAAGCTTGCATTGACATAACCCTTTACGACAAAAATTTTGTCACCTCCATAACCGAGAAACATGTCCTTATTCCACTAAGGATAATTTTGACCGCTGTCTAGTGATTCACTCCTGGATCATTTGTTGTGAATGAAGCTAACAAATGTGTGTACTATCGCCATGGTGGGGGCGAGGGAGTTATCCTTTGCTTGTATGTTGATGACATACTGATTTTCAGAACAAATCTGAATGTTATTAAGGAGGTCAAGAATTCCCTATCTCGCTGTTTTGAGATGAAGGATTTAGGAGTGGCCGATGTCATTCTCATCAAGTTGTTGAGATACGATGATGGTGGGATTACATTGCTTCAATCTCACTATGTGGAAAAGATCTTGAGTCGCTTTGGCTATAGTGACTGCAAGCCCTCTCCAACACCTTATGATGCAAGTGTGTTACTTCGAAAGAATCGAAGAATTGCTAGAGACCAATTGAAATATTCTCAGATTATTGGCTCGCTTATGTACTTAGCCAGTGCTACAACACCTGACATCTCTTTTTCCATTAGCAAACTGAGTCGGTTTGTCTCAAAACCAGGAGATGAGAATTGGAAAGCTCTAGAGAGAGTTTTGCGTTATTTGAAAGGCACTTCAAATTATGGAATCCACTACACCGGGCACCCAAAGGTGCTTGAAGGGTATAGTGACTCAAACTGGATCTCAGATGTTGATGAGATAAAGGCCACACACGGATATGTATTCACTCATGGAGGTGGCGTTGTTTCTTGGAAGTCTTGCAAGCAGACCATCTTAACGAGGTCAACAATGGAAGCAGAACTCACAGCACTAGATACAACTACGGTCGAAGCAGATTGGCTTCGTCGGCTCTTGAATGACTTGCCGGTTGTTGAGAAACCTGTACCGGGTATCCTTATGAACTGCGACAATCAAACTGTGATCACGAAAGTGAGCAGCTCAAAGGATAACATGAAGTTATCAAGACACATTTAGAGAAGGTTAAAGTCTGTCAGGAAAATGAAAAACTCTAGAGTTATTGCACTGGATTATATCCAAACGTCTAAAAATCTGGCAGATCCTTTTACTAAGGGTCTATCATGTAATGTGGTAGATAACACATCGAGGGAGATGGGTATGAGACCCACAATATGAGTTGTTCACAGTGGTAACCTATTCTTTGTGATCGGAGATCCCGTGAATTAGATGTGGAAGACAAGCTGTTGGCCAACTGAGAGGAGAGTATCCTTACTATTCACAATACCACTCCATGAAGATGCAATACTCTCCTAATCTGCATGACAGGTTGATGTATATCTTAATGTGTTCTAAGTGGCTCATTTAAGCAGAGATGTTATCCTGCAGAACATCTTTTGAAGAACACACCTATACGAGTATGATTGTCAAACGTCGCAATCTATGAGAGTAGGGTTCTCTCTAGTAAACTCATGAAAGGTCACGGAGTATGACGCATAAGCTCCACCCGCGGGGAAGACCCACGGTAGCCACGTATCGGTCAAGGCTTTATGTGAAGCTAGATTCGTAGAAAACTTGCAGTTCAAGGCCCAGTCCACTCTTCAAGTTGCTTACTAGTGTAGCATAGAGTTCTAGGAGGAAGTTCAACTTAACAGTCTCCACTGCAGTACCGGTATATAAAACAGTGTTTTGGAACCAAAGGCAATTTTTGTGTGCCTCTGGGATCTAGTGGGGGATTGCTGGAATTTTGTCTATTTTGGGCCTAGCCCAATAGCAGTTTCAGAAATTCTTAATAAATCCTAGAGGCCCACGCAGCCCATTCGTGCAAGGCAAGAGGTGGAACTAAAGTTTAGTCCCACATTGCTAGTTTAGAGGGAGTTGGACCTCTTTATAAGGGAGGTTCTTTCCCCACTTGTATGAGCATGAGAACAAGAGGGGCATCCACGCGCGCTCCTCCTCCGCCGCCCGCCACGCCTCGTCACGACGTGCCGCAGGTTGCGAGAATGAGCTGAGCCGATTTCTAAATTTTTGCCACGCACTACGGGAATACGAAAGGTCACACGGAAGTTGAAAAGATTTTTGTGAAAGTGGAGTTCGAATGCGAACGGTGCAGCCCTTCGGCTGCTGGCTGTTCGCTTCATCTCCATCTCTTCGTTTCACCTCCCATCGCTGCCCTCTCGCCTCCTTCTCTTGCGCCTATAAAAGGGAGGTCGCTCCTCCCAGAGAGGCGCACCCGAACTACTCCTTCCCTCGCCATCGGTTCCATCTCTGAGCTGCTACTGTCTTCCTCATCCCGGCTTGTGGCATGCACCGCATGTCAGGACAGTAGGCCTCTGAAACCGCACCTTTTGAGTCCTGTACGGGAGAAGGGTGATAAGGTTTTTGGGGAGCGCTCAGCGCGACTACTGGCTACTTCATCATGGACGATCCAGTCGCCGATGACTACTTCCCCGACGACGACTTCTTTCCTAACATCCACGACCTCCTCGACGACATGGCAGGCGAGGACACCGACCCCAAGTCCAGCGCTTCTGCTGCTGCTATCCCATACATGTTCTTCTCCTTTCTATTATAGGTCCTGCTACAGTTCCTTGTTCTAGTATTTGCCCTAGATATGTTAGACTCTATTTCATATATGCAACTTGCTATACTGTCTACTCTAGATATGTTTAGTTACAGTTCATATATGAAGATGTTGTTTACCTTCTCTTTGTCAAATCACATGGCTTGTTTTATCACTACTATACTGGTCATGCTTTATCTAGTATTTCTGTTAATAAAATCATTCGGTAAATTGCTCATATTTCCAACAATCCAAAAACCTTATCATAGGCAATTTACCCCAAGTGGTTTTGCTGCTTCCATGAGACCTCCTATGTTTGAGGGTATCCACTATAAGAGGTGGCGCGTGAGAGCAGTCTTGTGGTTTCAAACCATGAGTTTCTATGACGCCACGCTTGGCAAGACTGAAGGGGAGCTTGATGCCCAACAGGAACAAGCGTTTCAGAAAATGGATACTCTGTTTAAGACTGCTCTCTTGAGTGTTCTTGGTGAGAACATAGTTGATGCTTATGCGTCAATTGATAATGGAAAAGATATGTGGGACACACTCGAGGCCAAGTTTGGGGTCTCGGATGCAGGCACTGAGCTGTACATCATGAAGCAATTCTATGATTACAGGATGACTAAAGAGCGCTCCGTGGTTGAGCAAGCTCATGAGATACAGTCATTTGCTAGCGAACTTGAGCACTTCAATTGTATGCTACCAGACAAGTTTGTTGTCGGAGATATCATCACTAAGCTTCCTCCTTCGTGGAGGAACTTTGCTACCTTACTGAAGCATAAGAGGCAGGAGTTTTCTGTTCCGGATCTCATTGGCACTCTTGATGTGGAAGAAAAGGCGAGAGCAAAGGACACACGTGCTCGAGGTATTGAGGGAGGATCTAGTGCCAATGTGGTACAGAAGCAGAACTTCCAGCCCCACAATTTCAAGAACAAGGGCAAGTTTGATGGTAAAGCAAAGTTTGATGGGAAGAACAAGGTTGTCCAGCACAAGAACTTCAAGAAGAAGAATGACAAGAAGAAAGGTGTATGTCATGTGTGTGGGGATCCTGATCATTGAGCTCCTAGTTGCCCTAATCGCTATGACAAGCATCATCCCGGGAAAGGCGGCAAGACAGCTAATGTTGTCATTGGAGACATTGATATGAAGGATGCTGGGTATGGTATATTTCCCACTATTCTTTCAGTATGTCATTCTCCTGATTGGTTGATTGACACGGGTGCTAATGTGCATGTATGCGGTGATATTTCCATGTTTTCGTCTTATCAGACCGCAGGGACTTCAACCATGCTGATGGGCAACGGTTCAAGTGCTTTTGTTCGTGGTGTTGGCACGGTTGATCTGAGGTTTACTTCGGGGAAGATCGTGTGGCCGAGGAACATGCATTATGTCCCCTCCGTCAATAAAAATCTTGTTAGCGGATCTCTTCTGTGTAGAGATGGCTACAAGCTTGTCTTTGAGTCGAATAAATTTGTAATATCCAAGTATGGAACCTTTGTTGGTAAAGGCTATGAGTCAGGAGGCCTGTTTCATTTATCCTTATCAGACGTTTGCAATAAAGTTGTTAATCATATTTGCAACAATAGTGAATCAAATGTGTGGCATTCACGTCTTTGTCATGTTAATTTTGGTTGCATGTCGCGACTAGCGAAGTTGAACTTAATCCCTAATTTCACCACTGTCAAGGGATCCAAGTGTCAAGTGTGTGTGCAAGCTAAGCAACCTCGTAAGTCACACACGACTGCGGAAATGAGAAATCTTGCACCACTAGAGCTCATACATTCAGATCTTTGTGAAATGAATGGTGTTTTGACAAAAGGTGGAAAGAAATATTTCATGACGTTAATTGACGACTGCACTAGATACTGCCGTGTATATCTTTTGAAATCTAAGGATGAGGCTTTGAACTTTTTCAAGATCTATAAAGCTGAAGTGGAAAACCAACTTGATCGAAGAATCAAGAGGCTTAGGTCCGACCATGGTGGAGAGTATTTTTCCAATGAATTTGATGCTTTTTGTGCGAAACATGGTATAATCCATGAGAGGACGCCTCCCTACTCACCTCAGTCAAATGGGGTGGCCGAAGGAAAGAACCGTACTCTAACTGATTTGGTTAACGCCATGTTAGACACATCGGGTCTCTCCAAGGCATGGTGGGGGGAGGCGATATTGACGGCATGTCATGTCCTAAACCGAGTTCCCACAAAGAACAAAGAGATAACTCCATTCGAGGAATGGGAGAGGAAAAGGTTAAAACTCTCTTATCTAAGAACATGGGGTTGTTTGGCGAAAGTCAATGTTCCAATTCCAAAGAAGCGGAAGCTTGGACCAAAGACTGTGGATTGTGTTTTCCTGGGATATGCTTTTCATAGCATTGGCTATAAATTCTTGATTGTAAAATCTGAGGTACCTGACATGCATGTCAGTACAATCATGGGGTCGAATGATGCGACTTTCTTTGAAGATATCTTTCCCATGAAGGATATGGCTACCTCATCTAATCAGGAGATGCCTAGTTCATCGAATCAGGAACCAGTTATAATTACCAAACTTGCCATTTCGATAGAACACTTTGAAAGTCCCGTGGAGGAGAACAATGGAGTTCCTACTAGGAGCAAGAGACAGAGGACTGCAAAGTCCTTTGGTGATGATTTTCTTGTGTATCTCAAAGATGACACTCCCAGTTCTATTTCAGAGGCCTATGCATCTGAAGATGCTGACTATTGGAAGGAAGCAATTCGTAGCGAGATGGATTCCATCTTGGCGAATGAAACTTGGGAGATAACTGATCGTCCTTACGAGTGCAAACCTATAGGATGCAAAAGGGTATTCAAGAAGAAGCTTAGGCCTGATGGTACTATTGAAAAGTACAAGGCTCGGCTCGTGGCTAAGGGTTATACTCAAAAGGAAGGTGAAGACTTCTTTGATACTTACTCGCCTGTGGCCCGACTGACCACTATTCGAGTTCTACTTTCACTAGCTGCCTCGCATGGTCTTCTCGTTCATCAAATGGATGTTAAGACTGCTTTCCTAAATGGAGAGTTGGACGAGGAAATTTATATGGAACAACCAGATGGGTTTGTACTAGATGGTCAGGAAGGAAAAGTGTGCAAGTTGCTAAAGTCTTTGTATGGACTCAAGCAAGCACCCAAATAATGGCATGAGAAGTTTGAAAGAACTTTAACAGCTGCATGCTTTGTTGTGAACGAAGCTGACAAATGTGTGTACTATCACCATGGTGGGGGTGAGGGAGTTATCCTTTGCTTATATGTTGATGACATACTGATTTTCGGAACAAATCTGAATGTTATTAAGGAGGTAAAGAATTTCCTATCTCGCTGTTTTGAGATGAAGGATTTAGGAGTGGTCGATGTCATTCTGAACATCAAGTTGTTGAGAGACGATGATGGTGGGATTACATTGCTTCAATCTCACTATGTGGAAAAGATCTTGAGTCGCTTTGGCTATACTGACTGCAAGCCCTCTCCAACACCTTATGATGCAAGTGTGTTACTTCGAAAGAATCAAAGAATTGATAGAGATCAATTGAAATATTCTCAAATTATTGGCTCGCTTATGTACTTAGCCAGTGCTACAAGACCTGACATCTCTTTTGCTATTAGAAAACTGAGTCGGTTTGTCTCAAAACCAGGAGATGAGCATTGGAAAGCTCTAGAGAGTTTTGCGTTATTTGAAAGGCACTGCAAATTATGGAATTCACTACACCGGGTACCCAAAGGTGCTTGAAGGGTATAGTGACTCAAACTGGATCTCAGATGCTGATGAGATAAAGGCCACGAGCGGATATGTATTCCCTCATGGAGGTGGCGCTGTTTCTTGGAAGTCTTGCAAGCAGACCATCTTAACGAGGTCAACAATGGAAGCAGAACTCACAGCACTAGATACAACTACGGTCGAAGCAGATTGGCTTCGTCGGCTCTTGAATGACTTGCCGGTTGTTGAGAAACTTGTACCGGGTATCCTTATGAACTGCGACAATCAAACTGTGATCACGAAAGTGAGCAGCTCAAAGGATAACATGAAGTTATCAAGACACATTTAGAGAAGGTTAAAGTCTGTCAGGAAAATGAAAAACTCTGGAGTTATTGCACTGGATTATATCCAAACGTCTAAAAATCTGGCAGATCCTTTTACTAAGGGTCTATCATGTAATGTGATAGATAACACATCGAGGGAGATGGGTATGAGACCCACAATATGAGTTGTTCACAGTGGTAACCTATTCTTTGTGATCGGAGATCCCGTGAATTAGATGTGGAAGACAAGCTGTTGGCCAACTGAGAGGAGAGTATCCTTACTATTCACAATACCACTCCATGAAGATGCAATACTCTCCTAATCTGCATGGCAGGTTGATGTATATCTTAATGTGTTCTAAGTGGCTCATTTAAGCAGAGATGTTATCCTGCAGAACATCTTTTGAAGAACACACCTATATGAGTCTGATTGTCAAACGTCCCAATCTATGAGAGTAGGGTTCTCTCTACTAAACTCATGAAAGATCACGGAGTATGACGCATAAGCTCCACCCGCGGGGAAGACCCACAGTAGCCACGTATCGGTCAAGGCTTTATGTGAAGCTAGATTCACAGCAAACTTGCAGTTCAAGGCCCAGTCCACTGTTCAAGTTGCTTAATAGTGTAGCATAGAGTTCTAGGTGGAATTTCAACTTAACAGTCTCCACTGCAGTACCGGTATATAAAACAGTGTTTTGGAACCAAAGGCAATTTTTGTGTGCCTCTGGGATTTGGTGGGGGATTGCTGGAATTTTGTCTATTTCGGGCCTAGCCCAATAGCAGTTTCAGAAATTCTTAATAAATCCTAGAGGCCCATGCAGCCCATTCATGCAAGGCAAGAGGTGGAACTAAAGTTTAGTCCCACATTGCTAGTTTAGAGGGAGTTGGACCTCTTTATAAGGGAGGTTCTTTCCCCACTTGTATGAGCATGAGAACAAGAGGGACATCCACGCGCGCTCCTCCTCCGTTGCCCGTCTCGCCACGCCACGCCTCGTCACGATGTGCCATGGGTTGCGGGAATGAGCCGAGCCAATGTAAATTTTTGCCACGCACTACGGGTATATGAAAGGTCACATAGAAGCTGAAAAGATTTTTGCGAAAGTGGAGTTCGAATGCGAACGGTGCAGCCCTTCGGCTGCTGGCTGTTCGCTCCATCTCCATCTCTTTGTTTCACCTCCTGTCGCTGCCCTCTCGCCTCCTTCTCTTGCACCTATAAAAGGGAGGTCGCTCCTCCCAGAGAGGTGCACCAGAACTACTCCTTCCCTCGCCATCGGTTCCATCTCTGAGCTGTTGTTGTCTTCCTCATCCCGGCTTGCGGCGTGCACCGCACGCCGGGATAGTGGGCCTCCGAAACTGCACCTTTTGAGTCCTGTACGGGAGAAGGGTGATAAGGTTTTTGGGGAGCGCTCATCGCGACTACTGGCTGCTTCATCAAGGATGATCCGGTCGCCGATGACTACTTCCCCGATGACGACTTCTTCCCTGACGTCCACGACCTCCTCGATGACATGGCAGGCGAGGACACCGACCCCAAGTCCAGCGCTCCTGCTGCTGCTGTCCCGTACGTGTTCTTCTCCTTTCTATTAGAGGTCCTGCTACAGTTCCTTGTTCCAGTATTTGCCCTAGATATGTTAGACTCTATTTCATATATGCAACTTGCTATACTGTCTGCTCTAGATATGTTTAGTTACAGTTCATATATGAATATGTTGTTTACCTTCTCTTTGTCAAATCGCATGGCTTGTTTTATCACCACTATACTGGTCATGCTTTATCTAGTATTTCTGTTAATAAAATCATTCGGTAAATTGCTCATATTTCCAACACTCCCTGCCCCTGCTGTCGCCACCTTCAGCCAGGAGTCGTGCATCTAGAGCGCCTCGCCGAGTTCCACGCCGCCGTCCACGTCCTCCTGCCGGATGCCAGTGAGTTCCCTGCAAAATTGAGTCAGCACATGTTGATGTTTTGGAAGAATGTACCTGCGAAGCACCGACTCGATGCGGCCGGTGGCGCCGTCGACGAGCACGGCGGGGAACTCGATGATTTCCTGTGGGAAGATCCTCCCGTCTTTCATGCACGTCGCCTCGAAGTCCACCACCACGAAGAAGTCGAAATCTTGCACCTGCCCCTGCCCACGCGCTGCCATGATCGCTGTCATGTTCGATCCCGAGAGTCGAGATCAGGGAAACTAGGGATCGAAAACTAGGGCGGCGAAGATCGGGGAAAGAGGGGATTGAGAACTAGGGCAGTGAAGCTCGGGGGAAGTTGGGATCGAAATCTGATTTGTTTTCTTGTCACGCTTCGGGAGGCACAATTTCTAATCCAATCCGATACTTTTTGGCTTGGCGCTCTTTTTTTTGACATGGTTGGCGCTATTTCTAATCTCATCAACAAATCAAAGGCTGTGATTAGCAGGAAAAAAGACCAATGGCTGTGCTAGAAGACTCATTTGACTATGTTTAGTTGGTTTTGTTGGAGTTTTTTTATTGTGTGTGTGAGTCTTAGAGCATCTTGTGTTAAACTTGATGATGTAAAAACAGTTATAGGCCAGAAGAGATAAGGTGTTTGGGCACCATGGCTGCGGAAAAATATCAGGTGCTACTAGCCCTTAGGTGATACCGTGATACAGGATTCTGGCAGCCGTTGAATCTTACATCCGACGACATTTGAGAAATTGTTGTACCTGCATGCAGTTTTGAGACTCTTAGATGGTTCTTTTTCTTTTTGCAAAATGTTCAAGACCTCCCAGAGCCATCACATCTGAGATCCAATGCCTCGAAAGTCTATATCATGGTATCACATAAAGAGTTAGTAGCACCTGATATTTTCCCCCGTGCCCGCCCGTTGCTTTTCATATGCCCAAAAGCTGGAGCCCAAAAAATTGGAAAGCAATTTAAACGTGAAATCCAACGATTGAGAGCGCGGAAGCTCCGAACGAGGCCAACGACTCTACAGTGCTCGAGTCGGTAGATTGGAGGATACCCGACTTCTAATAAACCTGGATGGCTGATGATGGTATAGTGCGACCATCTCGGGCGGGGATACTATCCGAATTGGCAGTAGCGTTTCGAGCTTCCGCAACGGTTTTCTTAGGCGACGAGTACGAGCGGTGGAGTGTTGGTGGGGCTGGGGACAGTCGCCAAATTGGTGGCGACAGGTATGTTTCACCATCACAGTTGGGTTCCCGACATAGCAACACTGGAAGGCGTCTAGTGATAGTTACATTTAACTGACCCTGGTTAGCCTGGCTGGAGCCGGCGGGAGACATTTGGTCTGAGCTGTTACTTGGTCAATTTGGGCCATGCATTAAAGATCCAACGATCCGCGTGTAACTTTTCTTTTCTTTTTTTGAAATAATCATGTATATTTGATTAAACAAATATTTTCTCCATCCCAGAATATAAGAGCGTTTTTGACACTTATGGGATGGAGGAAGTAGATTACAAATAGTACACATGTGGCCATTACAAGAGACACGCATAAATGTCTTGCAATATTGCATCAAAGACTCTGCAATAAGCAAAATTAAAATTTCACTGTGACAGAATCTTGTGCCACGCCAAAACGTCGCCCACCATCGTCCTCCACCACCGCCGAGGCAACGCTAAAGAAAGAAGGAAATGGTCGTCATACCTAGATATAGAGGAGCACCTTCACATACAATGATGTTTTTCAAGCCGATGAACTGGACCGCCGCAACCGACGAGACTGAGGCTTTGTGGCACGTGTGTGTCCGCTAGATCCTAGAGTTGTCAACTTTATCCGATGCGATTGAAGAAGAGGAACACCACTGCTTACTGCCATCCACACACCCCATTGTAAGACACAAAGCACAACTGAGACAGTCGACACCAAGGCCACCTAGGAGAGTGCTGTGTGCCGACCATCAAACACAAATCTCACCGTGTGCTTTGTGATGGGTTCGATCATGTGGTGTTCTTTCCTAGTGACAGAAGAGGCAGCAATACACGCATGTATCGTTGCTATTAAGGATAGATGGGGGTTATTCCTACATGAATAGACTTCGCCTACATCATGTCATCCTTCTTATTGCATTACTCCGTTTTTCCATGAACTTAATACACTAGATGTATGCTGGATAGCGGTCGATGTGTGGACTAATAGTAGTAGATGCATGCAGGAGTTGGTCTATTAATTTTGGACATGATGCCTATATGTTGATCATTGCCTTGGATATCGTCATAATTATTCGATCTTCTATCGATTGCTCAACAATAATTTGTTTACTCACCGTGCACTACCAGGGAAAACCTTATACACAACATCTTAGCAGTAGCGCTGGTTAAATGAGGCGCTACTGCTACTTAGCAGTAGCGCGTGTAAGAAAACGGCACACCTGCTATCACTTTAGCAGTAGTGTGTACTAGCAAAACACGCTGCTGCTAAACTTGAACTGGGCGCACATGGCTAGCCCCACTTAGCAGCAGCGCGTATCGTACCCAGCGCTACTGCTATGCTCCATAGCAGTAGCACTTTTCTCAAACCCGCGCTACTACTAACCCTACTTTATCGTCCCCACGCGGCCGACCCCCTCACTCTCCCTCTCAGTCACTCTCCCCCGCACGCCCTGTCGTCCGCCGCCGCCGCGCTGTTCCTCCTCCACCGAGGTACTCCCTCCATCCCTCCTCCTCCCTCCCCCTCCTCCCCTCCCTCCTCCTCCCACCGCACCCTCCTCCTCCGA
>NC_041384.1:186061303-186120190 GCF_002162155.2 Triticum dicoccoides | reverse complement strand
CTCCATCTCTATTTTTTTTTGTTTTTACTATAGTTTTTTTACTATTGCATAATGTAGTTTTTACTATTTTTAGTAAGTGTTTAATAGAATTAGTAAGAAAATTAATAGAACTAGTTGAACTAGTTTATTTTTATTTACAGTAAGTGCTTGGTTGAACTAGTTGAATTAATAGAACTAGTCTAATTAAAAATTTACTATAGAACTAGTTTATTTTTAGTAAGAAAATTAATAGAAACTAGTTTATTTTTAGATGTATTTAACAAAATTCTAGGTTGATTCGTTTTGAAGTGGACATGTCATATTTTGAACATGTCACATTTGTTGTTATTTTTTAGTTAAAGCAATTATTCCCGCATCAACGTCGACGTTGCCTATCCTGCATCCTCGTCGTCGACTCGGAGGAGGAGGCCTGCTTGATCAGAGGGGCCATGTCCGCGACTGGGCTCCGCCGAGCTGGTACTGGGAGGTGCTACCTTCCGGGGCGCAGGTTGGTGAGGAGCCAGACCGTCGTTGACCCAATTCTTCTTTGGTGGCAGTCGCGTGGGCCAGTGACGATGCGGAGGCTTGAGGACCCCACGGAGGTGGTACATCACTGTGTCAGCGAGGAGGACGAGCACGTCCGTCGCTACATGGTTGTTGGAGGGAAGGTTCTCCAATACCTGGTAGGTTCTTTAGGGATCTCACTGGAGCTATGATCCTGTGATGGTTCCTTCTCTTTGGGTGTCCACCGCCTGCGCCGATACCCGTCGTTTGCTAGGGTTTTAGCTGTATTAGTGATGTTATATGTATGATACTATTCGAGATGTATTAGTGATAATATTCGACGATGTACGAACACAAGAGATTATTTAGTTTTGCTTATTGAATTTATGCTAATTTGAATGCTAATTTATTTTATGATTTGGTTTTGCTTATTGAATGCTCAAATTGGAGAACTACTCCTATTTTGAATGCTCAAATTGGACCCCACTATCCAAGGTGTATGCATTTGATTACTTGATACTTTATAGGGTTTTTGTTTTTGCAGAAATCAAGGAGCCCCTCCATCATGCCCGCCGTCATCCCCGTCACCGACCCCCTCCGACCTCGAGGTGAGACCAGCCAAATCTCCATGTCAATATGAGTCCTATAAGATATTTTGAAATGTTTTTCTTCATATTTTCAACCATTGAAATGCAATGACCACCAAGTTTGAATGCTCATATGATGTAGATATAAACATGTATATCTTGTATTGCTCAAATAGGATATGTGCTTGCCCAAGTGGCCGGCCATGTTTGCAGGTTACACCTCTGAGTGGCCTATGTTTTGCCGGAGTGTTGATTAATTTCCGTTCTGGTAAATTTCAGGCGCTCGATATGTCCTTTTTTAGCACAGGTCATGCCAGATTTTTCCGTGAATTTTGTCATGAATTCTACTAGAATATGTAGGAACTATCGAGTGGTCTGGATTTCTAGAAAGATAATTAAACGACATTTCGGGTTGAATTTAAGTCTGTCGAGGCTCCATACATGATAGTCAACAAATGAGTGAGGGAGAAAGTCCGCACCATATATGAGAGGAGAAGAATCCCGACTGTTGTTGTGGGGGTTGTTTTTTTACTTCTTCTCCTTGTGCTAGACCTTTGTTATGCACTAGGGGAAGGAGGAATAACGACCATCACCGACGGTCGAAAAATCAGTGAGGGAGTGTATCCACCATATATGAAAGAGGACAAAGAATCCCGACTGTTGTCGTGGGGGTCGTTTCTCCTTCTTCTCCTTGTGCTAGACCTTTTTTATGCACTAGGGGAAGGAGGAGTAACGACCATCACCGACGGTCGCAAATGTAAGAGAGAAATCAGTGAGGGAGAGCCTCCGCCATATATGAGAGGACGAAGAATCCCGACTGTTGTCGTGGGGGTCGCTTCTCTTTCATTCCCGTGTGCTAGACATTTTGGTGTAATGCACTTGGGGATGAAGGGAGGAGCGACCATCACCGACGGACGAATATATACACCACGTGAGCTGAGAGTTTTCAAGAAAAGACTCCGCAGACCGATAGTCAACCCGTGATGAATAATAATTATCTAATTTAGTTTTTGTAGTACATATATTTAATTATACAAGTTTAATCTTTGAATTATGAACCTAGGAAATGTCGTCATCTGACGACGAAAGTATCCTGGGGGAGTGCGATTGGTGCAACGACGACCGGGGTCTGTGCGAGGGGCCTCACCTAGACGAAGGTCGGCGCTTCAACATTAAGCTCCAGGAGACCTTTGATGTGAAATGGTACGCAACGACGACAAGTGTTTTTATCGTAATTAAGCACTACTTCTACTACTTCAACGTGTAATTTTGTCTTTTAGAGGATGGATTTTGAAGATCATGGAAGTATATGAAAACAAAGAAAATTCACGTAAAAACCCATCATGGTATGGATTTTGATGTAAACCTATACAATTCTGAGAGCGTATCCCATTTTGGTTGCCCGAATTAGGAAGCACTTTGCAAGATGTATGATTTTCATGAGGGTATGCTTGTCACCATGGATCTTGGTGATCCTGACATCGCCCAAGACAATATGGATATTTGGGTCCTTGTTGATACACTTCCAGTTCTACCGCTATGCGAGTTTCTCAAACATAGTTATTAAGTAATTTATATTTTTTATTTCAAAATAGTTGACAGCTTATTTTCATTCTTCAAAGAATGTGTGGAAGATGGTAGACACAACCTACTACACCGATGGCTCAGAATTAACTTATCAGGAGAAAAATCATCTGATCTCATTTATTACTCATCTTGAGAATTACAATATCTATTATCAAACTCCTCCACATTATGGTCAATACGTGCCACTAGTGCACATGTTGAACTACGGTAACATCCATGGAGATGCCATGGTAAGATTCTTTACTATTATGGCATTCGTGCATCTTTTGCATAAATTCTTCTAAAACTCAACTACATTGCTAACTATGAAGTTATTACTATGTTTTTCAACTGAAAACCCCGAAGGATTGTGTGCCTCGTCTGATGTTTCTGAAAGGTCACCTTGATGTTTTGAACTTACGGCCAGGTCATCCTACGAATGACTCTTGTTCATACCGTATTTCTAAAACTGACGAAGACATGACAATCAAAGGTTGGAAAAAATGTATGGTCAATCGTAGGGAGCTACTTGGAAGCAACATTGTGCGAAGCGCAAGAATTGGAGACAGGATAATCTCCATTCTCCATAATGGAGAGTTAGGGCCTATCTTGTTTTATGCTATTTTACCTAAGAGAAGGTAGTAGGTCCTATGAGAGAGGAGTAGGTCCTAGGTACAATGTGTTATTATGTGCTAAAATGTGTTAGAGTTGATGATGATGAGGAGGAGTTGTGATTATGACCAGTGACCAACTTGCTATATGATGTCTCATTGATGAAAATGATGATCATGAGGAGGTGTTATATGACAATGATGTATTATGATGATAAGTTGTTAATGATATGATGATGATGATGCTTTATTATATCATTGGGTGAAAGAACCGCGGATTAGTTTCAAGTAGATGGATCCATCCACTTGAAACTAGTCCACGATTCTTTCACCCAGTGATGTAATAACTCATTATGATGTAAAAACAATCTCTAAATTGCTACTGTATGAAAACTTGTATAATGGTGTATGAATACGACATGAAATGAAAAATAAGAATACACAATAATAGTAGTAGCGCGGGTGCAGAGGCACGCTGCTAGTACTTACCAGTAGCGCATTACGGAAAACTTGCTACTACTAAGTACTTATAGCAGTAGCGTGTGTTGACCAACGCTACGGCTAACCTTTAGCTGTAGCGCCTTATCAGTAGTGCGGCAACCCGCGCTACTGATAGGCCAAAAACTCGCGCTACTGCTAGGCTTTTCCCTAGTAGTGGTGTGCTATTTCTTGAGAGAAGCCACTAGTGAAATCTACGGCCCCCGGGTCTATTCTTTATCATATTTGCTTTGAGATCTATTTTTATTTGCATTTGTTTTCATATCTATTATTTAAAAAACCCAAAAATACCTTGCTGCACTTTTTATTACTTATTTTATTTTGCAATTTATCGAGAGCTATTTATCCAATCTACCACAAATACTTTCAGTCAACTTGACAATTCCTGGCATCGTTACCCAGTAGGGATTGACAACCCCTCATACACGTCGGGTTGCAAGTATTTGTTCTTTGTGTGTAGGTACCGTTTACATAGTGTTGATTGGTTCTCCTACTGGATTGATACCTTGGTTTCACAACTAGGGGAAATACCTACCATAGTTGTACTGCATCATCCCTTCCTCTTTGGGGAAATACTGACGCAGTTTCAAGAGACATTAGGTCCCTTCCCGTTCCCGCCACCAGAGCAGCAGACGGAGAGGACGAGGACTCACGGTATTGCCGATGTCAAGAGAAGCAGGCAAGAATCATCTCCTAACCGCCGCTTTGAAGTGGTTTCAGGAGCAGCGAACCAAGCGACAACCAACGCACACGGTCTTGATGAACAAATATGGGTAGGTAGAATTCTTTCTAGTCCATTCACCTAGAGGGCGATTGCATTGTAGTCTCCCCCACATCTTTTGCAGCCCATATAAATATGTTATGCATCCCCCAAAATATAAAATGAATAGTCAAAATTTATTTTTACTCATGCCATGGCTTAATATCGTAGACAATCAGTGATTCGAAATGACCACAAACATTTTATTGAATACAAGTTTCCCTACTTATGTTTGTGGTACTACAAATTGTTTGATGTTGCAGTGAACTAATAATAAACAAATATGGGCAAGTAGATTTGTTTCTAGTCCATTCACAAGGTGCTACTTCCTCCGAGCCGAAGGCACCAGACACAGAAAAAGTTACAAATATAACTTTGAAAGGGAGCACTAACCAGATGATGGATAGTCTCGGTTATGTCCTTACTGCACTCTAGCCGGGCATGATCGAATTGCGAGTTGTGGTTGTTGACTTTGATGAATTAGAAATCTCGTGGTCGTGGGATTCTGGGATCATGGTAAACCACCCTGGGCGTTGCAGACACTACACGGGGGCCTTGTCGTCACTAGTCATTTTGCTCGCCAACCCGACACTGGAAAAAAGCATTAGGGCCACATGTACCACCTTCCTGCCCATCGTGCCCCCTCCCATCTGATTTCGCTTGAAGCTTGATAACCCATATGTATAGGGGATCACAACAGTTTTCGAGGGTAGAGTATTCAACCCAAATTTATTGATTCGGCACAAGGGGAGCCAAAGAATATTCTCAAGTATTAGTAGCTGAGTTGTCAATTCAACCACACCTAGAAACTTAATATCTGCAGCAAAGTATTTAGTAGCAAAGTAATATGATAGTAGTGTAACGGTAGCAAAAGGTAACGGTAGCAAAAGTAATGTTTTTTGGTATTTTGTAGTGATGATAGCAATAGCAACGGAAAAGTAAATAAGCGAAGAACAATATATGGAAAGCTCGTAGGCAATGGATCGGTGATAGAGTATTATGCCAGATGCGGTTCATCATGTAATAGTCATAACCTAGGGTGACACAGAACTAGCTCCAGTTCATCAATGTAATGTAGGCATGTATTCCGAATATAGTCATACGTGCTTATGGAAGAGAACTTGCATGACATCTTTTGTCCTACCCTCCAGTGGCAGCGGGGTCCTAGCGGAAACTAAGGGATATTAAGGCCTCCTTTTAATAGAGTACTGGACCAAAGCATTAACACATAGTGAATACATGAACTCCTCAAACTACGGTCATCACCGGTAAGTATCCCGATTATTGTCACTTCGAGGTTAACGGATCATAACACATAATAGGTGACTATAGACTTGCAAGATAGGATCAAGAACTCTCATATATTGATGAAAACATAATAAGTTTAGATCTGAAATCATGGCACTCGGGCCCTAGTGACAAGCATTAATCATAGCAAAGTCATAGCAACATCAATCTCAGAACATAGTGGATACTAGGGATCAAACCCTAACAAAACTAACTCGATTACATGATGAATCTCATCCAACCCATCACCGTCCAGCAAGCCTACGATGGAATTACTCATGCACGGCGGTGAGCATCATGAAATTGGTGATGGAGGATGGTTGATGATGACGATGGCGACGGATTACCCTCTCCGGAGCCCCAAATGGACTCCAGATCAGCCCTCCCGAGAGGTTTTAGGGCTTGGCGGCGGCTCTGTATCGTAAAACGCGATGAATCCTTCTCTTTGATTTTGTTCTCCCCGAAAGCAAATATATAGAGTTGGAGTCGAGGTCGGAGGAGCTCCAGGGGGCTTACGAGGTAGGGGGCGCGCCCTAGGGGGGCAGGCGCGCCCCCACCCTCGTGGCTAGGGTGTGGGCCCCCTGGTCTTCATCTTTTGCAAGGATTTCTTATTATTTCCGAAAAGATGTTCCATGAAGTTTCAGGTCATTTCGAGAACTTTGTTTCTGCACATAAATAACACCATGGCAATTCTGCTGAAAACAACGTCAATCCGGGTTAGTTCCATTCAAATCATGCAAGTTAGAGTCCAAAACAAGGGCAAAAGTGTTTGGAAAAGTAGATACGACGAAGACATATCAACTCCCCAAGCTTAAACCTTTGCTTGTCCTCAAGGAATTCAGTTGATAAACTGAAAGTGATAAAGAAAAACTTTTACAAACTCTGTTTGCTCTTGTTGTTGTGAATATGTAAAGCCAACATTCAAGTTTTCAGCAAAGATTATGAACTAACCATATTCATGATAACACATAGGTCTCATGTTTACTCATATCAATGGCATAATCAACTAGCGAGCAATAATAATAAATCTCGGATGACAACACTTTCTCAAAACAATCATAATATGATATAACAAGATGGTATCTCGCTAGCTCTTTCTGAGACCGCAAAACATAAATGTAGAGCACCTTTAAAGATCAAGGACTGGCTAGACATTGTAATTCATGGTAAAAGAGATCCAGTCAAGTCATACTCAATGTAAACTAATAGTAATGAATGCAAATGACAACGGTGCTCCCCAACTGGTGCTTTTTAATAAGAGGATGATGACTCAACATAAAAGTAAATAGATAGGCCCTTCGCAAAGGGAAGCAGGGATTTGTAGAGGTGCCAGAGCTCGGTTTTGAAATAGAGGTGAATGATATTTTGAGCGGTATACTTTCATTGTCAACATAACAACCAAGAGATGGCAATATCTTCCATGCTACTCACATTATAGGCGGTTCCCAAACAGAATGGTAAAGTTTATACTCCCCCTCCACCAACAAGCATCAATCCATGGCTTGCTCGAAACAACGAGTGCCTCCAACTAACAAGAGTCCCAAGGGGATTTTTGTTTGCAATTATTTTGATTTATTTTGCATAAAGCATGGGACTGGGCATCCCGGTGACCAGCCATTTTCTCGTGAGTGAGGAGCGGAGTCCACTCCTCTTGAGAATAACTCGCCTAACATGGAAGATACGGATAGCCCTAGTTGATACATGAGCTATTCGAGCATACAAAACAGGATATTTATTTGAAGGTTTAGAGTTTGGCACATACAAATTTACTTGGAACGGCAGGTAGATACCGTATATAGGTAGGTATGGTGGACTCATATGGAACAACTTTGGGGTTTATGGAGTTGGATGCACAAGCAGTATTCCCGCTTAGTACAGGTGAAGGCTAGCAAAAGACCGGGAAGCGACCAGCTAGAGAGCGACAACAGTCATGAACATGCATTAAAATTAATCAACATTGAATGCAAGCATGAGTAGGATATAATCCACCATGAACATAAATATCGTGAAGGCTATGTTGATTTTGTTTCAAATACATGCGTGAACATGCGCCAAGTCAAGTCACTTAAATCATTCAGAGGAGGATACCACCCTATCATACCACATCACAACCATTTTAATAGCATGTTGGCATGCAAGGTAAACCATTATAAGCTCCTAGCTAATCAAGCATGGCACAAGAAACTATGATCTCTAGTTGTTATTGCAAACATGTTTATTCATAATAGGCTGAATCAGGAATGATGAACTAATCATATTTACAAAAAAAAGAGGTCGAGTTCATACCAGCTTTTTTCATCTCAGTCAGTCCATCATATATCGTCATAATTGCCTTTCACTTGCACGACCGAATGATGTGAATAATATTAAGAGTGCACATGCATTGGACTAAGCTGGAATCTGCAAGCATTCAATAAATAGGAGAAGACAAGGCGATATGGGCTCTTTGTCAGATCAACAATAATGCATATAAGAGACACTTCAACAATTTAATTATGGTCTTCTCCTATCGACCCCAAAGAAAAGAAAAGAAATAAAACTCTTTACACGGTAAAGCTCCCAACAAGCAAAAGAAGAACAGGAAATCTTTTTGGGTTTTCTTTTTAATTACTACTACAAGCATGGAAAGTAAACTAATTAAAATCTATAACTAATATTTTTTGGTTTTTCTTAAGGTTTATTAAACACACAAGAAGAAAGCATAAAAAGGAAAATAAACTAGCATGGATGATACAATGGAAAAGTATAAGCACCGACATCTAGCAATGAGTGTGTGAACATGAATGTAATGTCGGTGAGAAATATGTACTCCCCCAAGCTTAGGATTTTGGCCTAAGTTGGTCTATGGCCACGGTTGGCCTGGCGGATATCCATAATAATAGTTGGGGTCATACTGCGATGCAGCGGCTATCGCCTCCTGAGCTGCAGCATGGCGACGAGCGGCCTCCGCCCTCCTCTCGTACCCATACGCCTCCTCTCTGGTAATAACATATCTTCCTTTTGCCTGATAATCAAAGAAGGCAGGAGCATGGAGAGTAATACGGACAGCACAGCGTCTGTCGAAGATTAAGCGATACTGGAGAGGTGATTCATTCCTCTCAACAAACTGGTGGTGAACCATAGCATCGTAATCCAAATAAGCAGGGGGCAACTCAATATCATCTTCACGTATGGTTATACCAAGAAAATTAGCTATGTGGGTTGCATAAATTCCACCAAAGAAATCTCCATTAAATCTATTAAGATGCAACCTACGTGCAACAATGGCTCCCAAATTATAAGATTTATCTCCTAACACAGCACTCCTAAGAATACTGAGGTCAGGCACACACATGTGACATGCCTCATCTTTACCATTAATGCATCTACCTATGAAGAGAGCAAAATAATGTATAGCAGGAAAGTGAATGCTCCCTATGGTAGCTTGTGCTATGTCTCTAGATTCCCCCACAGTTATACTAGCAAGAAAATCTCTAAATTCAGATTTGCGAGGTTCCCTGTCACCACCCATTGTGGAAGTTTGCAAGCAGTGGTAAAATCCTCTAAGTCCATAGTGTAAGAATTTTCATAAAGATCAAACAGGACAGTTGGAGAATTACGTGAAGATGAAAATTGAAACCTCCTCACAAAGGAACTAGTGAGATAGTGATACTGGCTGCACTTTTCTTCCTCGAAGCTCACAAGATCAGCGTTACGCAAATATGCGTTAAATTCTTCCTTAATTCCTGCTCGATCCATAAAGTTTTCCAAAGGCCATTCACAAGGACGCACTGGAGCGTCTCTTGGTGGCTCTTCATCAGCATCACGCATTGCGAGCCTGGGTCCTTGCTTCCTTGAAGAACCACCTTGGTACATTTTCCTAAGCATATTACTTCCTCTGATTTTTTTTTGAAATTTTTAGTAACTTCAAAATAAAAGTAAACCAAACTCAACAAAATTGATAGTAACTACTCCTACAAGTGCCTAGAGCATATATCATGCATTAGAACTACTTGGAACCATATAAATTTGACATGTAAGCTCAAGAATATGGTCACCTAGGTAGCACAAATTTGCAATGAATAAAGCACTAGAACAAAAACTAATTGGACCAATGGAGGAGTCACATACCAAGGAACAATCTCCCCAAGCAGTTTTCTAAGAGGTGCTTTGAGCAAGGAGATCGAAAATGGCAGCAAAATGAGCTTGGACTCGGGTTTGAGCTGGATATTCGTGTTTGTGGGAGGAAGAAGGAGTGTGTGGGTGCAGGAAAAAGTGGAGGAGGGCCACCGTGGGCCCACGAGGCAGGGGGCACGCCTAGGTGGTAGGGCGCGCCCTCCACCCTCGTGGCCAGGTGGATGCCCCCCGTGCTGTGTTCTTTGTGCCAAATATTCTCAAATATTCCAAAAAAATCATATTTAAATTTCAGGGCATTTGGAGAACTTTTATTTTCGAGGTATTTTTATATTGCACGAATAATTCAGATAAAAGACGGAAAATACTTATTTTTATTTTATTTAATATAAATAACAGAAAGTAGAAAGAGGGTACAGAAGGTTGTGCCTTCTAGTTTCATCCATCTCATGCTCATCAAAAGGAATCCACTAACAAGGTTGATCAAGTCTTGTTAACGAACTCATTCCGAATAACATGGAACCGGAGAAATTTCGAATAACACTATGTTACCTCAACGGGGATATGCACATCCCCAATAATAAGAATATCATATTTCTTCTTGACAGTGGGAAGAGGAAATTCAAAACCTCCAAATATAATCGATGGAATTTTTCCAATAGAGTTGATACTATGAACTTGAGGTTGTTTCCTCAGAAAGTGCACCGTATGCTCATTACCATTAACATGAAAAGTGACATTGCCTTTAGTGCAATCAATAACAGCCCATGCAGTATTAAAAAAGGGTCTTCCAAGAATAATAGACATACTATCGTCCTCGGGAATATCAAGAATAACAAAGTCTGTTAAAATAGTAACGTTTGCAGCTACAACAGGCACATCCTCACAAATACCGACAGGTATAGCAGTTGATTTATCAGCCATTTACAAAGATATTTCAGTAGGTGTCAACTTATTCAAGTCAAGTCTACGATATAAAGAGAGAGGCATAACACTAACATCGGCTCCAAGATCACATAAAGTAGTTTTAACATAGTTTCTTTTAATGGAGCATGGTATAGTGGGTACTCCTGGATCTCCAAGTTTCTTTGGTATTCCACCCTTAAAAGTATAATTAGCAAGCATGGTGGAAATTTCAGCTTCCGGTGTCTTTCTATTATTTGTAACAATTTCTTTCATATACTTAGCATAAGGATTCATTTTAAGCATATCAGTTAATCGCATATGCAAAAAGATAGGTCTAATCATTTCACCAAAGCGCTCAAAATCCTCATCATCCTTTTTCTTGGATGGTTTGGAAGGAAAAGGCATGCGTTTCTGAACCCATGGTTCTCTTTCTTTACCATGTTTCCTAGCAACAAAGTCTTTCTTATCATAACGTTGATTCTTTGATTGTGGGTTATCAAGATCAACATCAGGTTCAATTTCTATATCATTATCATTACTAGGTTGAGCATCATCATGAACATTATCATTAACATTATCACTAGTTTCAGGTTCATTACCAGATTGTGTTTCAGCATCAGAAATAGAAATATCATTTGGATTCTCAGGTGGTTGAGCAATAGGTTTACTAGAAGCATGCAAAGTCCTATCATTTTTTCTTTTTCTTCCTTTTAGAAGGACTAGGTGCATCTATATTATTTCTCTAAGAATCTTGCTCAATTCTCTTAGGATGGCCTTCAGGATACATAGGTTCCTGAGTCATTCTACCAGTTCTAGTAGCCACTCTAATAGCATAATCATTATTCTTACTATTCAATTCATTGAGCAAATCATTTTGAGCTTTAAGTACTTGTTCTACTTGAGTGGTAACCATAGAAGCATGTTCACTAATAAGTTTAGGTTCACCTTTAACATTAGCCATATAATCACCCAAGTGTTCAAGCATATTTGAATTGTATTTCAATTGTCTACCAAAATAAGCATTGAAGTCTTCTTGCTTAACCATAAATTTATGAAACTCATCTAAGCATGGGCTAGCAAACTTAGTAAATGGGATTTCAGCTTTATCATATCTATAGAGAGAATTTACCTTTACTACCTGTGTCGGGTTATCAAGACCATGAGTTTCTTCAATAGGTAATGGATTAAGATCATATGTTTCTTCAACAGGCGGTAAATTAAGACTGTGTATTTCTTCAATAGGAGGTAAATTCTTTACAACTTCAGCTTTAATACCTTTTTCTTTCATAGATTTCTTTGCCTCTTGCTTATCTTCAGGACTGAGAAATAGAACACCTCTCTTTTTCGGAGTTGGTTTAGGAATAGGCTCAGTAAGTGTCCAATTATTTTCATTTGTCGACATATTATTCAATAGAATTTCAGCTTCATCCGGTGTTCTTTCCCTGAAAACAGAACCAACACAACTATCCAGGTAATCTCTAGAAGCATCAGTTAGTCCATTATAAAAGATAGCAAGTATTTCATTTTTCTTAAGAGGGTGATCAGGCAAAGCATTAAGTAATTGGAGAAGCCTCCCCCAAGCCTGTGGGAGACTCTCTTCTTCAATTTGCACAAAATTATATATATCCCTCAAAGCAACTTGTTTCTTATCAGCAGGGAAATATTTAGCAGAGAAGTAATAAATCATATCCTGGGGACTACGCACACAACAAGGATCAAGAGAATTAAACCATATCTTAGCATCACCCTTTAATGAGAACGGAAATATTTTAAGGATATAAAAGTTGCAAGTTCTCTCATCTTTAGTGAACAGGGTGGCAATATCATTTAATTATAGCCATGAAAAGGATCAGATTCTGATTCATAGCCATGAAAAGGATCAGATTCAACCCATGTAATTATATCAGGATCAACAAAGAATTCATAATCCTTATCAGTAACACAGATAGGTGAAGTAGCAAAAGCAGGGTCAGGTTTCATTCTAGCATTAAGAGATTGCTGCTTCCATTTAGCTAATAACCTCTTGATTTCGTATCTATCTTTGCAAGCTAAAATAGCTAAAGGAGCTTCATTTTCAAAAACATAACCCTCAGGAATAACATGTGATTCATATTCACTAGAGGGAGAGTCTTCATCATCACTTTCATCAATATTATCAGATTCAATATTTTCACTCTCTCTAACCCTAGCAAGTTGTTCATCAAGAAATTCACCAAGTGGCACAGTAGTATCAAGCATAGAAGTAGTTTCATCATAAGTATCATGCATAGCAGAAGTGGCATCATCAATAACATGCGACATATCAGAATGAATAGCAGAAGCAGGTTTAGGTGTCGCAAGCTTACTCAAAACAGAAGGTGAATCAAGTGCAGAGCTAGATGGCAGTTCCTTACCTCCCCTCGTAGTTGAGGGATAAATCTTGGTTATTGGATCTCTCAAGTTCTTCATAATGATAAGTAGATATAAATCCCAAGTGACTCAAAGAATAGAGCTATGCTCCCCGGCAACGACGCCAGAAAATAGTCTTGATAACCCACAAGTATAGGGGATCACAACAGTTTTCGAGGGTAGAGTATTCAACCCAAATTTATTGATTCGACACAAGGGGAGCCAAAGAATATTTTCAAGTATTAGCAGCTGAGTTGTCAATTCAACCACACCTGGAAACTTAATATCTGCAGCAAAGTATTTAGTAGCAAAGTAATATGATAGTAGTGGTAATGGTAGCAAAAGGTAACGGTAGCAAAAGTAATGTTTTTGGTATTTTGTAGTGATGATAGCAATAGCAACGGAAAAGTAAATAAGCGAAGAACAATATATGGAAAGCTCGTAGGCAATGGATCGGTGATAGAGTATTATGCCGGATGCGGTTCATCATGTAACAGTCATAACCTAGGGTGACACAGAACTAGCTCCAGTTCATCAATGTAATGTAGGCATGTATTCTGAATATAGTCATACGTGCTTATGGAAAAGAACTTGCATGAAATCTTTTGTCCTACCCTCCCGTGGCAGCGGGGTCCTAGCGAAAACTAAGGGATATTAAGGCCTCCTTTTAATAGAGTACCGGACCAAAGCATTAACACATAGTGAATACATGAACTCCTCAAACTACGGTCATCACTGGTAAGTATCCCGATTATTGTCACTTTGAGGTTAACGGATCATAACACATAATAGGTGACTATAGACTTGCAAGATAGGATCAAGAACTCTCATATATTGATGAAAACATAATAGGTTTAGATCTGAAATCATGGCACTTGGGCCCTAGTGGCAAGCATTAAGCATAGCAAAGTCATAGCAACATCAATCTCAAAACATAGTGGATACTAAGGATCAAACCCTAACAAAACTACTCGATTACATGATAAATCTCATCCAACCCATCACTGTCCAGCAAGCCTACGATGGAATTACTCACGCACGACGGTGAGCATCATGAAATTGGTGATGGGGGATGGTTGATGATGACGATGGCGACGGATTCCCCTCTCCAGAGCCCTGAACGGACTCCAGATCAGCCCTCCCGAGAGGTTTTAGGGCTTGGCGGCGGCTCCGTATCGTAAAACGCGATGAATCCTTCTCTTTGATTTGTTTCTCCCTGAAAGCAAATATATAGAGTTGGAGTCGAGGTCAGAGGAGCTCCAGGGGGCCCACGAGGTAGGAGAGCGCGCCCTAGGGGGGTAGGCGCGCCCCCCACCCTCATGGCTAGGGTGTGGCCCCCCTGGTCTTCATCTTTTGCAAGGATTTTTTATTATTTTCGAAAAGATGTTTCGTGAAGTTTCAGGTCATTCCGAGAACTTTTGTTTCTGCACATAAATAACACCATGGAAATTCTGCTGAAAACAACGTCAGTCCGGGTTAGTTCCATTCAAATCATGCAAGTTAGAGTCCAAAACAAGGGCAAAAGTGTTTGGAAAAGTAGATACGATGGAGACGTATCAAAGCTATGTCGGTGTTTCCCCGCAAGAGGTAGGGATGATGCAGCACAACGGCGGTAGGTATGTCCCTCAGATATGGAACCAAGGTTATCGAACCAGTAGGAGAACCAAGCAACACAATGTAAACAACCCCTGCACACAGATAACAAATCCTCGCAACCAGACGTGTTAAAGGGGTTGTCAATCGCTTTCAGGTAACGGTGCCAGAAATTGGTGCGTGACAGTAAAAAGGTTGTAATAGATTGGATAAATAGATCGCAAATAAAATAAAGTGCAGCAAAGTATTTTTGTGTTTTTGGATTAATAGATCTGAAAATAAAAGCAAATGAAAATAGACCGCAAAGACAAATATATGAGAAAGAAGACCCGGGGGCCGTAGGTTTCACTAGTGGCTTCTCTCGAGAAAAATAGCAAATGGTGGGTAAACAAATTACTGTTGGGAAATTTATAGAACTTCAAATACTCATGACGATATCCAGGCAATGATCATTATATAGGCATCACGTCCAAGATTAGTAGACAGACTCCTGCCTGCATCTACCTCTATTACCCCACACATCGACCGCTATCCAGCATGCATCTAGTGTATTAAGTTCATGGAGAAACGGAGTAATGTAATAAGAACGATGAAATGATGTAGACAAGATCTATCTATGTAGAGATAGACCCCATCGTTTTATCCTTAGTAGCAACAATACATACGTGTTGTTTCCCTTTTTGTCACTAGGATCAAGCACCGTAAGATCGAACCCACTACAAAGCACCTCTTCCCATTGCAAGATAAATAGATCAAATTGGCCAAACAAAACCCAAATATCAGAGAAGAAATACGAGGCTATAAGCAATCATGCATAAAAGAGATCAAAGAAACTCAAATACTTTCATGGATATAAAAAGATAGAACTGATCATAAACTCGAAGTTCATCGATCCCAACAAACACACCGCAAAAGAGTTACATCATATGGATCTCCAAGAGACCATTGTATTGAGAATCAAGAGAGAGAGAGATGAAGCCATCTAGATACTAACTACGGACCCAAAGGTCTAGAAAGAACTACTCACGCATCATCGAAGAGGCACCAATGGAGGTGGCGAACCCCATCCGAGATGGTGTCTAGATTGGATCTGGTGGTTTTGGACTCTGCGGCGGCTGGATGAATATTTCGGCGACTCCTCTAGGGTTTCTGGAATATTGGGGTATTTATAGAGCAAAGAGGCGGTCCGGGGGGCACCCGAGGTGGGCACAACCCACTAGGGCGCGCCTGGGCCTCCTGGCACACCCTGGTGAGCTGTGCCTCCCTCGAGGCACCCCCGAGCGTAGCCAGGGCCCGTTGTGTTCCTTCTGGCCCATAAAAATTTTCCGTAAAGTTTCGGGGCATTTGGACTCCATCTGATATTGATTTTCTGCGATGTAAAAAACATGGAAGAAACAGCAACTGGCACTTGGCACTATGTCAATAGGTTAGTACCAAAAAATGATATAAAATGACTATAAAATGATTATAAAACATCCAAGATTGATAATATAACAGCATGGAACAATCAAAAATTATAGATACATTGGAGACGTATCAGCATCCCCAAGCTTAACGCCTACTCGTCCTCGAGTAGGTAAGTGATAAAAACAAATTTTTTGATGTGGAATGCTGCCTAACATGTCATATCATATTTGTTTTCTTTATAGCATGGACAATTGGACTTTTATGTGATTCAAAGCAATAGTCTAGTTTTGACATAATAATTTAGATACTCAAGCATATCAACAAGCAACCATGTCTTTCCAAATATCAACGCTAAAATAAGTTATCCCTAGCCCATCATGCTCAACCATTGATCCATTCATGAAACACATTCGAATATTAGCTATACCCAATACTTAAGTACGATCATATTGCCTCCTAGTTGGTGCTTTTATAAGAGAAGATGGAGACTCAAAATAAAAATTGCATAAAGTAAAAGAAAGGCCCTTCGCAGAGGGAAGTAGGGAATTGTAGAGGTGCCAGAGCTCAAAGCGAAAAACTTAGAGATAAAAACATTTTGGGAGGTGTATCCATCCCACCAACGAAAACGACTTAGAGTACCCAATACTTTCCATGCATAGATATATCATAGGCGGTTCCCAAACAGAAAATAAAGTTTATTCCTTTTTCCACAATACTTTCACTTTCCATGGCTAACCGTATCCACGGGTGCCCTCCATACCAACACTTTCCAAGGAATTTATTATTTGACAACACAAAGTAAATTCATTTTTGCATTTCGGGACTGGGCATCCCTAATACCTTTGCCTTACTCTCGTGCAATGACAAGTGAATAAACATTCATCGTGAGAATAACACATCTAGCATGGAAAATATTAGCCACCCCTCATCGCTCCGCGAGCGAAACGAACACACAAAATA
Organism: Triticum dicoccoides; assembly: GCF_002162155.2. Lineage (NCBI taxonomy): Eukaryota > Viridiplantae > Streptophyta > Magnoliopsida > Poales > Poaceae > Triticum > Triticum dicoccoides. The sequence continues at coordinate 186,103,031 of NC_041384.1, read as the reverse complement.
GAAGTTTATTTTTGAAAATTAGAGATGGCAGATGCAAATTTGCTTAGAACGGCAAAAGAATACCACATATAGGTAGATATGGTGGACTCATGTGGCAAAACTGGTTTAAAGGTTTTTGGATGCACAAGTAGAGATCATACTTAGTGCAAAATGAAGGCTAGCAAAAGATTAAGAAGCGACCAACCAAGAAACGGATAATCTCATAAGCAATCATTAAGCATAAATAACACTGATTAATGCACCACAAGTAGGATGTAATTTCATTGCATGACTATTAACTTTTGTACTTGCATAGGGAATCACAAACCTTAACACCAATATTCTTACTAAAGCATAATTACTCATCAAGATGGCTCACATATCACATCATCATATCTCAAAACTATTACTAAGAATCAAGTTTATTTTGTCCAATGATCTACATGAAAGTTTTTATTATATCCTTCTTGGATATCTATACCTTTGGGACTATTTTTTCATGTGTTGCTTTTCATAAGCCCAAACAAATATAAGTGAAGATCATGAGCATAATATTTCTTTTTCTCAAATTAATTTAAGTGAACGAGAGAAAATTTCTTGAAAATTTTACTAACTCTCAAATAAATCTAAGTGAAGCAAGAGAGAATTTCTTCAAAAATACTAAAGCACACCGTGCTCAAAAAGATATAAGTGAAGCACTAGAGCAAGTCCATTGCTCATAAAAAATTTAAGTGAAGCATAGAGAGCAATTCTAACAAGTCATGACATAATTTTGGCTCTCTCAAATAGATGTGTCCAGAAAGGATTGATGACTTAAGACACAAAATAAAACAATCAAAGACTCATATCATACAAGACACTCCAAACAAAACACATATGATGTGACGAATAAAAATATAGTTTCGAGTAAAATACCGATGGTCGTTAGAAGAAAGAGGGGGTGCCACGGGGGCATCCCCAAGCTTAGTTGGTTGCCCATTTTTGGATAATAGCTTGGGATGCCAGGGAATCCCCAAGCTTAGGCTCTGCTTAGGCTCTTCTATCCTTTATTCCTTCATCCATCGTAAGATAACCCAAAACTTGAAAACTCCAATCACACAAAACTCAACAAAACCTTCATGAGATCCGTTAGTATAAGAATAATAAATCACTACTATAAGTACTATGTAAAACCAATTAATATTTTGTTTTTGTATTATATCTACTGTATTCCAACTTTTCTATGGCAAAAACTCATCAAAGAAAACCATAGAGCCATCAAAAAAAGCACACAACACAAAGAAAACAGAATCTGTCAAAACAGAACAGTCTGTAGCAATCTGACTATTTAGAATACTTCTGCAACTCCAAAAATTCTGAAACATTAGGACGAACTAAGAAAATTGTATATTGATCTACCGCAAGTGGAATGGGTATTTTATCGCTCTCTGGTAAAAAATGAAAATTATTTTTGTGAGCGTAAAAGTTTCTATTTTTCAGCAAGATCAAACAATTATCACCCAAGAAGATCCTAAAGGCTTTACTTGGCACAAACACTAATTAAAACACACAAAAACAATCATAACAGTAGCATAATTGTGCTAACATTCAAAAATAGGAAGCAAAAAGCAAAAAATAAAATTTATTCATTGGGTTGCCTCCCAACAAGCGCTATAGTTTTACGCCCTTAGCTAGGCATAAAGCATGGATCTAAGTTTTCTCATCTTTGGTTCGAGATCCATAAGATGCCCTCATGATTGATTCATATGGTGGCCTAATTCTTGTTCTACGGAAGTGTTCCATACCCTTCCTCAAAGGAAATTGGAACTTAATATTGCCTTCTTTCATATCAATCACGGCACCGATAGTGCGTAAAAACGGTCTACCAAGAATAATTGGGCAAGATGGATTGCAATCATTATCAAGAACAAAAAAATCTATGGGCACATAATTCCTATTTGCAAGAATAGGAACATCATTAATTCTTCCCATAAGCTTTTTAATAGTAGAATCCGCTAAGTGCAAATTTAAAGAGCATGATTCAAGATTAGTAAGACCAAGCACATCACACAAAGATTTCGGAATTGTAGAAACACTAGCACCCAAGTCACACAAAGCAAAACACTCATAATTTTTAATCTTGACTTTGATAGTAGGTTCCCATTCATCATGCAATTTTCTAGGAATTGATACTTCTAATTCCAATTTTTCTTCAAAAGCTTTCATCATAGCATGAACAATATGTTTAGTAAAAGCCTTATTTTGTTCATAAGCATGGGGTGAATTTATTATGGATTGCAACAAAGAAATACAATCAATCAAGGAGCAACTATCATAATTAAAGTCTTTGTAATCCAAAAGAGTGGGCACATCACTAGTTAAAGTTTTGACCTCTTCAAACCCACTTTTATCAATTTTCGCAACAAGATTTTCACCCTCCGAAATATTGGGACGCCTTCTACCTGAAGCTGACTCTTCTCCAGTCCCTTTTTCATCAATATTAACTTTACTAAACAAGTAATCAATAGAAGAAACACCAATCATTTTAAGATCTTCATCACTTTTGTGAAAGAAATCACTAGAAAACGCTTTTTTCTAAAAAATCTCTTTTAGCTCTAAGCATAGCGGTTCTTTTCTTACTTTCATACATAGAAACATAAAGAGCTTAAATTGATTCATCTACTTTAGGCACAAAAAAATTTCATCTTGAGGTTTTCCACATCATGAGCAATTCTATCAACACTTCTAGACGAATCGTCAATCTTACTCAACTTTTCTTCTATGGAAGTGTTGAAAACTTTTTGTGTATTGATAAATTCTTCAATATTATTCTCAAGATCAGAGGTGTTCCTATTATTATTATAAGATTGATTCCCATAGGAATTACCATAATTATTAGAGGAATTACTAGGAAAAGGCCTAGGGTTAAAATTACCTCTATAAGCATTGTTGTTGAAATTATTTTGAGAGATAAAATTCACATCTATGGCATCACTATTTTGCTCAATCAAAGTAGACAAAGGCATATCATTAAGATCAATAGGAGCACTTCTACTAGCAACCAATTTCATAAGAGCATTGTCTTTTTCACTCAAAGAAGAAATTTCTTCAACCGAATTAACCTTCTTACTAGTAGGAGCTCTTTCGGTATGCCATTGCGAATAATTTGCCATAATATTATCAAGCAATTTGGTGGCTTCACCCAAAGTAATTTCCATAAAATTACCACCCACGGTGGAATCTAAAAGATTACGGGAAACAAAATTAAACCCCGCATAATTTTTTTGTATGATCATCCAAAGATTTAACCCATGAGTTGGGAAATTCCTTAGCATCATTTTCATCCTTTCCCAAGATTGTGCGACATGCTCATGTTCAAGTTTCTTGAAATTCATGATCTGGGTTCTGAGGGAAATAATTTTTGTGGGAGGAAAATACTTAGTGATAAAAGCATCTTTGCACTTATTCGAAGAATCGATACTATTGCGAGGCAAAGAAGAGAACCAAATTTTTGCAGAATCACGCAAGGAAAACGGAAATAATTTCATCTTCACCACATCATTGTCCACATCTTTTTTCTTTTGCATATCGCATAATTCCATGAAGGTACTAAGATGGGACGCAACATTCTCATTAGGAGTACCATAAAATTGGTCTCTCATAACAAGATTCAGCAAAGCAGTATTAATATCACAAGTCTCCGCACTAGTGGCGGGAGGAGCAAGCGGAGTGCCGATAAAATTATTGTTGTTTGTATTTGAGAAATCACATAACTTGGTGTTCTCTTGAGTCATGATGACCACACAACAAGATTGCACTCAAGAACAGATCCGGCAAGAAAATGGCGAACGGAAAAAAGAGGTGAATAAAACGGCAAATTTTTGTGAAGTGGGGGAGAGGAAAATGAGAGGCAAATGGCAAATAATGTAAATGGCGAGGAGATGAGATTTGTGATTAGGAACCTGGTATATGTTGAAGATCCTCCCCGGCAACGGTGCCAGAAATTCCTTTTTATGTCGCTTGAAGCTACATGGTGTTTCCCCAAAGAGGAAGGGATGATGCAGCACAACGGCGATAGGTATTTCCCTCAGATATGAAACCAAGGTTATCGATGTTGGGGAACGTAGTAATTTCAAAAATATTCCTACGCACACGTAGGATCATGGTGATGCATAGCAACGAGAGGGGAGAGTGTCGTCCACGTACCCTCGTAGACCGTTAAGCGGAAGTGTTATGACAACGCGGTTGATGTAGTCGTACGTCTTCACGGTTGACCAATCCTCAGTACCGAACGTACGACACCTCTGCGTTCAGCACATGTTCAACTCGGTGACGTCCCGCGAACTCACAATCCAGTAGAGCTCGGGGAAGAGTTTCATCAGCACGACGACATGGTGACGATGTTGATGAAGCTACCGCAGCAGGGCTTCGCCTAAACACCGCTACAGTATGACCGAGGTGGATTATGGTGGAGGGGGGGGGGCACCGCACACGGCTGGGAGAGATCTTTGTGATCAACTTGTGTGTCTAGAGGTGCCCCCTGCCCCTGTATATAAAGGAGCAAGGGGGAGGCCGACTGGCCCTTGTTGGCGCGCCTAGGAGGAGGAATCCTCCTCCTAGTAGGAGTAGGATTCCTCCCTTTCCTACTCCTACTAGGAGGGCGAAAGGCAGGGAGAGAAAGAGAAGGAAAGGGGGGCATCGCCCCCCTTCTCCTAGTCCAATTCGGACATGGGGAAGGGGGCACGCTGCCTGCCCTAGGCCGGCCCCTCTCTCTTTCCCTTATGGCCCAACAAGGCCCATTAGTCCCCGGGGGGTTCCGGTAACCCCTCCGGTACTCCGATAAAATCCCGATTTCACCCGGAACTATTCCGATGTCCAAATGTAGGTTTCCAATATATCAATCTTTATGTCTCGACCATTTCGAGACTCCTCGTCATGTCCGTGATCACATCTGGGACTCCGAACTACCTTTGGTACATCAAAACATATAAACTCATAAAATCGGTCGTCATGGAACTTTAAGCGTGCGGACCCTACGGGTTCGAGAACTATGTAGACATGACCGAGACATGTCTCCGACCAATAACCAATAGAGGAACCTGGATGCTCATATTGGTTCATACATATTCTATGAAGATCTTTATCGGTCAAACCGCACAACACTATATGTTGTTCTCTTTGTCATCGGTATGTTACTTGCCCGAGATTCGATCGTCGGTATCCAATACCTAGTTCAATCTTGTTACTGTCAAGTCTCTTTACTCCTTCCGTAATACATCATCCCATAACTAACTCATTAGTTATCATGCTTGCAAGGATTATAGTGATGTGTATTACCGAGAGGCCCCAGAGATACCTCTCCGAAAATCGGAGTGACAAATCCTAATCTTGATCTATGCCAACTCAACAAGTACCATCGGAGACACCTGTAGAGCACCTTTATAATCACCCAGTTACATTGTGACGTTTGGTAGCACACAAAGTGCTCCTCCGGTATTCGGGAGTTGCATAATCTCATAGTCATAAGAACATGTATAAGTCATGAAGAAAGCAATAGCAGTAAACAAACGATCAAGTGCTAAGCTAACGGAATGGGTCAAGTCAATCACATCATTCTCCTAATGATGTGATCCCATTGATCAAATAACAACTCATTTCTATGGTTAGGAAACTTAACCATCTTTGATCAATGAGCTAGTCAAGTAGAGGCATACTAGTGACACTATGTTTGTCTATGTATTCACACATGTATTATGTTTCCGGTTAATACAATTATAGCATGAATAATAAACATTTATCATGAAATAAGGAAATAAATAATAACTTTATTATTGCCTCTAGGGCATATTTCCTTCAGTCTCCCACTTGCACTAGAGTCAACAATCTAGATTACACAGTAATAATTTTAACACCCATGGAGCCTTGGTGCTGATCATGTTTTGCTCGTGGAAGAAGCTTAGCCAACGGGTCTGCAACATTCAGATCCGTATGTATCTTACAAATCTCTATGTCTCCCACCTGGACTTGATCCCGGATGGAGTTGAAGCATCTCTTGATGTGCTTGGTTCTCTTGTGAAATCTGGATTCCTTTACCAAGGCAATTGCACCAGTATTGTCACAAAAGATTTTCATTGGACCCGATGCACTAGGTATGACACCTAGATCGGATATGAACTCCTTCATCCAGACTCCCTCATTCGCTGCTTCCAAAGCAGCAATGTACTCCACTTCACATGTAGATCCTGCCACGACGCTCTGTTTAGAACTGCTCCAATTGACAACTCCACTGTTTAATATAAACACGTATCTGGTTTGCGATTTAGAATCGTCCAGATCAGTGTCAAAGCTTGCATCAAAGTAACCATTTACGATGGGCTCTTTGTCACCTCCATAAACGAGAAACATATCCTTGGTACTTTTCAGGTACTTCTGGATGTTCTTGACCGCTGTCCAGTGATACACTCCTGGATTACTTTGGTACCTCCCTGCTAGGCTAATAGCAAGGCACACATTAGGTCTGGTACACATCATTGCATACATGATAGAGCCTAAGGCTAAAGCATTGATGACCCACAAGTATAGGGGATCTATCGTAGTCCTTTCGATAAGTAAGAGTGTCGAACCCAATGAGGAGCAAAAGGAAATGATAAGCGGTTTCCAGCAAGGTATTCTCTGCTAGTACTGAAATAAGTGGTAACAGATAGTTTTGTGATAGGATAATTTGTAACGAGCAACAAGTAACAAAAGTAAATAAAGTGCAGCAAGGTGGACCAATCCTTTTGTAGCAAAGGACAAGCCTGGACGAACTCTTATATGATGTAAAGCGCTCCCGAGGACACATGGGAATATCGTCAAGCTAGTTTTCATCACGTTCATATGATTCGCGTTCGGTACTTTGATAATTTGGTATGTGGGTGGATCGGTGATTGGGTGCTGCCCTTACTTGGACAAGCATCCCACTTATGATTAACCTCTATTGCAAGCATCCGCAAATACAACAAAATTATTAAGGTAAACCTAACCATAGCATGAAACATATGGATCTAAATCAGCCCCTTACGAAGCAACGCATAAACTAGGGTTTAAGCCTCTGTCACTCTAGCAACCCATCATCTACTTATTACTTCCCAATGCCTTCCTCTAGACCCAAATAATGGTGAAGTGTCATGTAGTCGATGTTCACATAACACCACTAGAGGAGAGACAACATACATCTCATCAAAATATCGAACGAATACCAAATTCACATGACTACTAATAGCAAGACTTCTCCCATGTCCTCAGGAACAAAAGTAACTACTCACAAAGCATAAACATGTTCATAATCAGAGGGGTATTAATGTGCATATAGGATCTGAACATACGATCTTCCACCAATTAAACCAACTAGCATCAACTACAAGGAGTAATTAACACTAGTAGCAACCTACTAGCACCAATCCCGGACTTGGAGACAAGAATTGGATACAAGAGATAAACTAGGGTTTTGAGATGAGATGGTGCTGATGAAGATGTTGATGGAGATTGCCCTCTCCCGATGAGAGGAGCGTTGGTGATGATGATGGCGATGATTTCCCCCTCCGGGAGGGAAGTTTCCCTGGCAGAACAGCCCCGCCAGAACCCTAGATTGGTTCCACCAAGGTTCCGCCTCGTGGCGGCGGAGTTTCGTTCGAGAAGATGGCTTATGATTATTTTCCCATCGAAAGAGTCCATATAGCAGAAGATGGTCACCGGAGGGCCACCAGGGGGCCCACGAGGTAGGGCGCGCGCCTAGGGGGGTAGGGCGCGCCCCCACCCTCGTGGGCAGGGTGTGGCACCCCTGGTGAAGTTCTTGTGCTCAATGTTTTTTTATATATTTGGAAAACATCATCCGTGAAGTTTCAGGACTTTTGGAGCTGTGCAGAATAGGTCTCTAATATTTGCTCCTTTTCCAGCCAGAATCCCAGCTGCCGGCATTCTCCCTCTTTATGTAAACCTTGTAAAATAAGAGAGAATAGGCATAAGTATTGTGACATAATGTGTAATAACAGCCCATAATGCAATAAATATTGATATAAAAGCATGATGCAAAATGGACGTATCAACTCCCCCAAGCTTAGACCTCGCTTGTCCTCAAGCGAAAAGCCGAAATCGAAAAATATGTCCACATGTTTAGAGATGAAGGTGTCGATAAAAATAAAATACGGACAGGAGGGCATCACGATCATTCTTAGAGCAGCAACTTATATAATTCTTGTCATATGATATCTTATGCTAGAGTAATAATTCAATCACAATATCAAGTATGAATCGTAAACTTCATTGAAAACTGACAAACTATAATCTGAGTCATTGAGGCAATTGCAATTTATCATAACATAGGAAAGAGTCAATGTATAAGAGCTTTTCAGCAAGTCCACATACTCAACTATCATATAGTCTTTCACAATTGCTGACACTCACGCAATACTTATGGGTATGGAGTTTTAATCGGACACAGAGAAAGATAGGGGCTTATAGTTTTGCCTCCCAACGTTTTACCTCAAGGGTAATGTCAACAGTAATAGTTCATGAAAACCCACATCCAATTAGCCATATATACCAGGATCTTTCCAACATATTGTGCTTGCCAAAGGATAAAATGTAAAAAAGGAAGGGTGAAGATCACCATGACTCTTTTGCAGTGTGGGAGATAAAAGTAAAAGATAGGCCCTTCACAGAGGGAAGCAGGTTCTCATGCGCTTGTATGGTTGGATGCGCAAAATCCTAATGCGAAAGAACGTCACCTTTATTATGCAGTCTGTCGCTTTTATTACTTCCATATCACACGATCATATAAAGCTTATTCCTTCCACACCAATCAATCATACATATTTAGAGAGCAATTTTTATTGCTTGCACCGATGACAACTTACTTGATGGATCTTACTCAATCCATAGGTAAATATGGTGGACTCTCATGGCAAAACTGGTTTAAGGGTATTTGGAAGCACAAGTAGTATCTCTACTTGGTGCAATGAATTTGGCTAGCATGAGGGGGAAAGGCAAGCTCAACATGTTGGAGGATCCAAGACAATATAATTTATCTCAGATGTAAGAAAACATAACCCATCACGTTGTCTTCCTTGTCCAATGTCAACTCTTTAGCATGTCATATTTTAATGAGTGCTCACAATCATAAAAGATGTCCAAGATAGTATATTTATATGTGAAGACCTCTCTTTCTTTATTACTTCCTATTAATTGCAACGATGACCAAAACTATGTTTGTCAACCCTCAATAACTTTTATTCATCATACTCTTTCTATGTGAGCTCATTACTCTCCATAAGAGTCACATGATCTCTTTGTTTCTTTTTATTTATTTCTCTTTTCTTTTATTCACTTGGGATCATGGCAAAAATAATCAAGCCCTTGACTCAACACTAATCTTTATTATGTAGCTCACGAACTCGATTACATAGAAGGATAATAAAGCAAAACTCACAACTAGATCATACTAAGAACTTTCATTCTACTAGATCAAGATATTGCCAAAAGGACCGAACTAAGAAAAACGGTAAAGATAAAATTGATGGTGATATGATACCGGGGCACTCCCCCAAGCTTGGCAGTTGCCAAGTGGAGTGCCCATACCAGATACTCAATTCTTCTTTGTTGGAGGAGATGGTGGTGATTTTGTTGATGGCGTAGGCTTGTCGTCCTTCTTCCAAGGCATAGGCTCACCATCATAGAAGGATGACCGAGTCTCCAGGATCCTCAAATCTACAGCCAAACTCATCCTTTTGAATCTATATTCATACTCACAGTTTTGGTTTTGCAGGTCATAGATCTGAGCTTGAAGGTGCTCGATTTTCTCGTGAAGCTTGAAGATGGTCTCCCCAATGTTGTCGGCATCCAGCTTGTGTTTGTTGGTGAACTCTGCGATCATCATGTAGTTGGAGTTGAGTCCACGCTCCACCATCCCCCGACACTTGGAAACTTGTTGCTCCATTGCTTCGAGCCTCGTCTCCACGCTTCCGTTCCCCTTCGGTCCCTCAGCATCACGGATGTGCAGCAACCCATCACGCATCTCAATGGTTTAAGGGTGTTGCTGCACCTCCGCGAGGTAAGGGTTGATGACCTTCTCGAAGAAGTTGTCCTTGGGAGCACTTGGAGATGTCATGATAATCTAGATCTGTCAGAAAAACAGCTCGAAACAAAGACAGGAGATTTTTGCGTGATACGGGAGTCAAAAACCCCGGGAGGTTATATAATGAATTTTTACCGACCAAAATACATGTCCTGTAAGAAAACGGAGTCCAGAGAGCACACGAGGTGCCCACGAGGTAGGGGGGCGCGCCCAGTAGGGTAGGGCGCGCCCTGCACCCTCGTGGGGCCCTCATGTCCTTTCCGGACTGCTGCTTATTTTTCTATTTTTCTAAATATTCCAAAACAGAGAAATATTGCCTTAAAAACTGTTTTGGAGTCGGTTTGCTTACCGTACCACATACCTATTCCTTTTCGGAGTCTAAAACGTTCCAGAAAGTGTCCTTTATGTACTCCTCCGGGGTTACGGTTTCAATAACATTGGTTTCAACATTTATGGGATTACCTGAGATATAGTGTTTGATTCTTTGACCATTCACCACCTTCGGATTTGTGCCTTCGAAGTTGTTGATTTTTATGGCACCGGAACGGTAGACCTCCTCAATAACGTAAGGACCCTCCCATTTAGAGAGAAGTTTTCCTGCAAAAAATCTTAAGCGAGAGTTGTATAGCAATACATAATCACCTACATTAAACTCACGCTTTTGTATTCTTTTATCATGCCACCTTTTAACTTTTTCTTTAAACAACTTGGCATTTTCGTAGGCTTGGGTTCTCCATTCATCAAGTGAGCTAATATAAAATAACCTATTCTCACCGGCAAGTTTAAAATTACAATTAAGTTCTTTAATAGCCCAATAAGCCTTGTGTTCTAGTTCGAGAGGTAAGTGACATGCTTTTCCATAGACCATTTTGTACGGAGACATACCCATAGGATTTTTATATGCAGTTCTATAGGCCCATAATGCATCATCAAGTTTCTTGGACCAATTCTTTCTGGACCTATTAATAGTCTTCTGCAAAATTAATTTGAGTTATCTATTACTCAATTTTACTTGCCCACTAGACTGAGGCTGATAAGGAGATGCAATTCTATGATTAACATCATATTTAGCAAGCATTTTACGGAAAGCACCATGAATAAAATGTGAGCCACCATCAGTCATTAAATATCTAGGGACTCCAAACCTTGGAAAGATAACTTCTTTAAGCATTTTAATAGAAGTGTTATGATCAGCACTACTAGTTGGAATAGCTTCTACCCACTTAGTAGCGTAATCAACAGTAACTAACATATGTGTATAACCATTAGAGGAAGGAAACGGTCCCATATAGTCAAAGCCCCAAACATCAAATGGTTCAATAACAAGTGAATAATTCATAGGCATTTCTTGACATCTACTAATATTACCAATTCTTTGACATTCATCACAAGATAAAACAAACTTATGGGCATCCTTGAAGAGAGTAGGCCAATAAAAACCAGATTGCAGTACCTTATGTGCAGTCCTATCTCCAGCATGGTGTCCTCCATAAGCTTCGGAGTGACACTTGCGTAGGATCTGTTCCTGTTCATGCTCAGGTACACAACGTCTAATAACACCATCTACTCCTTCTTTATAAAGATGTGGGTCATCCCAAAAGTAATGCCTCAAATCATAGAAGAACTTTTTCTTTTGCTGGTATGTGAAACTAGGTGGTATAAACTTAGCAACTATGTAATTAGCATAATCAGCATACCATGGAGCAGTATGAGAAGCATTTATGACATTTAATTGCTCATTAGGAAAGCTATCATCAATAGGTAGTGGGTCATCAAGCACATTTTCTAGCCTAGACAAGTTGTCTGCAACGGGGTTCTCAGCTCCTTTTCTATCAACAATATGTAAATCAAATTCTTGTAGCAAGAGAACCCATCTAATAAGTCTAGGTTTAGCATCTTTCTTTTCCATAAGATATTTAATAGCAGCATGATCAGTGTGAATAGTTAGTTTAGAATCAACAATATAAGGTCTAAACTTATCACAGGAAAATACAACTGCTAAGAATTCTTTTTCAGTAGTAGCATAATTTCTTTGAGCATTGTCTAGAGTTTTACTAGCATATTGAATAACATTTAGTTTCTTATCAACTCTTTGTCCTAGAACAGCACCTACAGCATAATCACTAGCATCACACATAATTTCAAAGGGTAAATTCCAATCAGGTGGCTGAACAATAGGTGCAGAGATCAATGCTTTCTTAAGTATTTCAAATGCCTCTACACAATCATCATCAAAGACAAATGGTATATCTTTTTGTAATAAATTAGTCAGAGGCCAAGAGATTTTTGAGAAGTCCTTAATGAACCTCCTATAAAAACCGACATGACCAAGGAAACTTCTTATACCTTTGATGTCCTTGGGACATGGCATCTTTTCAATAGCATCAACCTTCGCTTTATCAACTTCAATACCTCTTTCAGAAACTTTATGCCCCAAGACAATACCTTCATTAACCATAAAGTGGCACTTTTCCCAATTCAAGACAAGATTAGTTTCTTCACACCTCTGCAAAACTCGATCAAGGTTGCTCAAGCAATCATCAAAAGAAGATCCATAGATGGAAAAGTCGTCCATGAAAACCTCACAAATCTTTTCACAAAAGTCAGAGAATATAGCCATCATGCATCTTTGAAAGGTAGCAGGTGCATTACATAAACCAAAAGGCATATGTCTATAAGCAAAAGTACCAAAAGGGCATGTAAAAGTAGTCTTTGATTGATCTTTGGCTGACACGGGTATTTGAGAGAAACCAGAATAACCATCTAGAAAGCAAAAATGTGTATGTTTGGATAATCTTTCTAGCATTTGATCGATAAAAGGTAAGGGGTAATGATCTTTTTTAGTATCCTTATTTAATTTGTGGAAATCAATTACCATCCTATAACCAGTAATAATTCTTTGAGGAATCAATTCATCTTTATCATTAGGAACAACAGTAATACCTCCCTTCTTAGGGACACAATGGACATGACTTACCCACTTACTATCAGCAACGGGATAAATTATACATGCCTCAAGGAGCTTTAGTATCTCTCCTTTCTTACCACTTCTTTCATTTTAGGATTCAGTCGGCGTTGATGATCATGAACTGGTTTAGCATCTTCTTCCAAATTAATTTTATGTTGACATAGAGTGGGACTAATGCCCTTAAGATCATCAAGAGTATACCCAATAGCAGCACGGTGCTTCTTCAGAGTTTTTAATAATCTCTCTTCTTCATGTTCTGAAAGGTTAGCACTAATAATAACAAGGTATATCTTTTTCATATCAAGATAAGCATATTTAAGAGTATCAGGTAACGGTTTAAGCTCATACACGGGATCACCCTTGGGTGGAGGAGGATCCCCTAGGATTTCAACAGGTAAATTGTTTTTCAGAATAGGTTCTTGTTTAAAGAATACTTCATCTAATTCCCTTCTTTCATTCATAAACATATCATTTTCATGGTCTAGCAAATATTGTTCTAAAGGATCACTAGGAGGTACGGCAATAGAAGCAAGACCAATAATTTCATCCTTACTAGGTAATTCTTCTTCACGGTGTTGTCTACTAAATTTAGAAAAATTAAATTCATGAGTCATATCATCTAAACCGACAGTAACAACATCCCTTTTGCAATCTATGGTAGCATTAACAGTATTTAAGAAGGGTCTACCAAATATAATGGGACAAAAACTATCTTGTGGGGAACCAAGAACAAGAAAATCAGCAGGATATTTAGTTTTCCCACACAATACTCCAACATCTCTAACAATTCCCATTGGTGAAATAGTATCTCTATTAGCAAGTTTAATTGTAACATCAATATCTTCCATCTCAGTAGGTGCAATATCATGCATTACTTCTTGGTATAAAGAATAAGGTATTGCACTAGCACTAGCACCCATATCACATAAGCCATGATAACAATGATCTCCTATTTTAACAGAAATAACAGGCATGCCTACCACAGGTCTAGGTTTATCTGTATCATAGGGTTGAGCAATTCTAGCAGTTTCATTACAGAAATAAATAACATGCCCATCTATATTATCAGACAAGAGATCTTTAACAATAGCAATATTAGGTTCAACTTTAACTTGCTCAGGAGGTGTATATGTTTTAATATTGCTTTTACGAACCACAGTTGAAGCTTTAGTATGATCCTTTATCCTAATAGGGAAAGGTGGTTTCTCAACATAAGAAGTAGGAACAATAGGATCATTATAAGTAATAGTCTTTTCTTAAACTTTAATAGGTGCAGCTACTTTTACTTCTATGGGAGGATGATATTTAAACCACTTCTCCTTCGGGAGATCAACATAAGCAGCAAAAGATTCACAGAAAGAAGCTACTATCTCAGAGTCAAGTCCATATTTAGTGCTAAATTTACAAAAAATATCGGTATCCATAAAAGATTTAACACAATCAAAACTAGGTGTCATACCTGACTCCTTACCATTGTCGAGGTCCCAATCTTCGGAGTTGCGTTTAATTCTTTCCAATAAATCCCATTTGAATTTAATAGTCTTCATCATAAAAGAGCCAGCACAAGAAGTATCAAGCATGGTGATATTGTTACCAGAAAGCCGAGCATAAATTTTTTGAATAATCATTTCTCTTGAGATCTCATGATTGGGGCATGAATATAACATTGATTTAAGCCTCCCCAAGCATGAGCGATGCTTTCTCCTTCACGAGGCCAAAAATTATATATATAATTGCGATCACGATGAACAAGATGCATAGGATAAAACTTTTGATGAAATTCCAATTTCAATCATTTGTAGTTCCAAGACTCCATATCATCACATAGCCTATACCATGTCGATGCATCAAAGATAAAGGGAAGACCTTCTTCTTAATAACATCTCCGGGTACACCTGCAAGCTTAAATAATCCACAAACTTCATCCACATATATTAGATGCTCATCAGGATGTTTTGTTCCATCTCCTAAAAAAGGATTAGCTAGCAGTTTTTCTACCATACCCAAAGGAATTTCAAAGCAAGCATTTTCATTTCCAGTAGGTTCAGTAGGTTGAGGAGCAACTCTTTGCTCTACTGATCAGGGTGAAGATACCCCGAACAAGCCCCTCAGAGGATTACTTTCCATAGTAACAAGTGACAGTAAATTTCAGCACACTATATAAATTTTTCCTTACCAAATTCCACCTACCAAAGGCGCTTCACTCCCCAGCAACGGTGCAAGAAAAGAGTCTTGATGACCCACAAGTATAGGGGATCTATCGTAGTCCTTTCGATAAGTAAGAGTGTCGAACCCAATGAGGAGCAGAAGGAAATGACAAGCGGTTTCCAACAAGGTATTCTCTGCAAGTACTGAAATAAGTGGTAACAGATAGTTTTGTCATAGGATAATTTCTAACGAGCAACAAGTAACAAAAGTAAATAAAGTGCAGCAAGGTGGCCCAATCCTTTTGTAGCAAAGGACAAGCCTGGACAAACTCTTATATGATGTAAAGCGCTCCCGAGGACACATGGGAATATCGTCAAGCTAGTTTCCATCACGTTCATATGATTCACGTTCGGTACTTTGATTATTTGGTATGTGGGTGGACCGGTGTTTGGGTGCTGCCCTTACTTGGACAAGCATCCCACTTATGATTAACCTCTATTGCAAGCATCCGCAAATACAACAAAATTATTAAGGTAAACCTAACCATAGCATGAAACATATGGATCCAAATCAGCCCCTTACGAAGCAGCGCATAAACTAGGGTTTAAGCTTCTGTCACTCTAGCAACCCATTATCTACTTATTACTTCCTAATGCCTTCCTCTAGGCCCAAATAATGGTGAAGTGTCATGTAGTCGACGTTCACATAACACCACTAGAGGAGAGACAACATACATCTCATCAAAATATCGAACGAACACCAAATTCACATGACTACTAATAGCAAGACTTCTCCCATGTCCTCAGGAACAAAAGTAACTACTCACAAAGCATAAACATGTACATAATCAGAGGGGTATTAATGTGCATATAGGATCTAAACATATGATCTTCCACCAATTAAACCAACTAGCATCAACTACAAGGAGTAATTAACAGTACTAGCAACCTATTAGCACCAATCCCGGACTTGTAGACAAGAATTGGATACAAGAGATAAACTAGGGTTTTGAGATGAGATGGTGCTGATGAAGATGTTGATGGAGATTGCCCTCTCCCGATGAGAGGAGCGTTGGTGATGACGATGGCGATGATTTCCCCCTCCGGGAGGGAAGTTTCCCCGGCAGAACAGCCCCGCCAGAACCCTAGATTGGTTCCGCCTCGTGGCGGCGGAGTTTCATCCGAGAAGATGGCTTATGATAATTTTCCCATCGAAAGAGTCCATATAGCAGAAGATGGTCACCGGAGGGCCGCCAGGGGCCCCACGAGGTAGGGGGGCGCGCCCAGGGGTAGGGAGCGCCCCCCACCCTCGTGGGCAGGGTGTGGCCCCCTGGTGAAGTTCTTGCGCCCAATGTTTTTTATATATTTGGAAAACATCATCCGTGAAGTTTTAGGACTTTTGGAGCTGTGCAAAATAGGTCTCTAATATTTGCTCCTTTTCCAGCCAGAATCCCAGCTGCCGGCATTCTCCCTCTTTATGTAAACCTTGTAAATAAGAGAGAATAGGCATAAGTATTGTGTCATAATGTGTAATAACATCCCATAATGCAATAAATATTGATATAAAAGCATGATGCAAAATGGACGTATCAAGCATAGGGAACACTTATCATTTTCTCTCTATCTTCTGTAGTGGTCGGGCATTGAGTCTTACTCAACTTCACACCTTGTAACACAGGCAAGAACCCTTTCTTAGCTTGATCCATTTTGAACTTCTTCAAAACTTTATCAAGGTATGTGCTTTGTGAAAGTCCAATTAAGCATCTTGATCTATCACTATAGATCTTGATGCCCAATATATAAGCAGCTTCACCGAGGTTTTTCATTGAAAAACTTTTATTCAAGTATCCTTTTATGCTGTCCAGAAATTATATATCATTCCCAATCAACAATATGTCATCCACATATAATATTAGAAATGCTACAGAGCTCCCACTCACTTTCTTGTAAATACAAGATTCTCCAAAAGTCTGTATAAAACCATATGCTTTGATCACACTATCAAAACGTTCATTCCAACTCTGAGATGCTTGCACCAGTCCATAAATGGATCGCTGGAGCTTGCACACTTTGTTAGCTCCCTATGGATCGATAAAACCTTCAGGTTGCATCATATACAACTCTTCTTCCAGAAATCCATTCAGGAATGCAGTCTTTACATCCATTTGCCAAATTTCATAATCATAAAATGCGGTGATAACCCACAAGTATAGGGGATCACAACAGCTTTTGAGGGTAGAGTATTCAACCCAAATTTATTGATTCGACACAAGGGGAGCCAAAGAATATTCTCAAGTATTAGCAGCTGAGTTGTCAATTCAAGCACTCCTGGAAACTTCGTATCTGCAACAAAGTGTTTAGTAGCAAAGTAATATGATAGTGGTGGTAGCAGCAACAAAAGTAAAGACAGCAAAAGTAATGTTTTTGGTATTTTGTAGTGATTGTAACAGTAGCAGCGGGAAAGTAAATAAGCGAGAACCAGTATATGGAAAACTCGTAGGCACCGGATCAGTGATGGATAATTATGTTGGATGCGGTTCATCATGTAATAGTCATAACATAGGGTGACACAGAACTAGCTCCAATTCATCAATGTAATGTAGGCATGTATTCCGTATATAGTCATACGTGCTTATGGAAAAGAACTTGCATGACATCTTTTGTCCTACCCTCCCGTGGCAGCGGGGTCCTATTGGAAACTAAGGGATATTAAGGCCTCCTTTTAATAGAGAACCGGAACAAAGCATTAGCACATAGTGAATACATGAACTCCTCAAACTATGGTCATCACCGGGAGTGGTCACGGTTATTGTCACTTCGGGGTTGCCGGATCATAACACATAGTAGGTGACTATAGACTTGCAAGATAGGATCAAGAACTCACATATATTCACGAAAACATAAAAGGTTCAGATCTGAAATCATGGCACTCGGGCCCTAGTGACAAGCATTAACCATAGCAAAGTCATAGCAACATCAATCTCAGAACATAATGGATACTAGGGATCAAACCCTAACAAAACTAACTCGATTACATGATAAATCTCATCCAACCCATCACTGTCCAGCAAGCCTACGATGGAATTACTCACGCACGGCGGTGAGCATCATGAAATTTGTGATGGAGGATGGTTGATGATGACGACGGCGACAAATCCCCCTCTCCGGAGCCCCGAACGGACTCCAGATCAGCCCTCCAGAGAGGTTTTAGGGCTTGGCGGTGGCTCCGTATCGTAAAACGTGATGATTTCTTCTCTCTGATTTTTTCTCATCGAAACTCAATATATGGAGGTGGAGTTGGAGTCAGAGACGCAACAGGGGGCCCATGAGGTAGGGGGGCGCGCCCTAGGGGGGGCGCGCCCCCACCCTCGTGAGAAGGGTGTGGGCCCCCCGGTCTTCATCTTTGGCGAGGATTTTTTATTGTTTTTTCTAAGATGTTCCGTGGAGTTTCAGGTCATTCCGAGAATATTTGTTTTCTGCACATAAAACAACACCATGGTAATTCTGCTGAAAACAGCGTCAGTCCGGGTTAGTTCCATTCAAATCATACAAGTTAGAGTCCAAAACAAGGGCAAAAGTGTTTGGAAAAGTAGATACAACGGAGACGTATCAACTCCCCCAAGCTTAAACCCTTGCTTGTCCTCAAGCAATTCAGTTGACAAACTGAAAGAAAGAAAAACTTTTACAAACTCTGTTTGCTCTTGTTGTTGTAACTATGTCAAGCCAGCATGCAAGTTTTCAGCATAGGTCATAACTAAACACACTTGCAATAATTCTCAGGTCTCATCATTACTCATATCAATAGCATAATCAACTAGCAAGTCATAATAATAAATCTCGGATGACAACACTTTCTCAAAACAATAATAATATGATATAACAAGATGGTATCTCGCTAGCCCTTTCTGAGACCGCAAAACATAAATGCAGAGCACCTTTAAAGATCAAGGCTGACTAGACATTGTAATTCATGGTAAAAGAGATCCAATCATAGTCATACCCAATATAAATTAACAGTGATGAATGCAAATGACGGCTGTGCTCTCCAGCTAGTGCTTTTTAATAAGAGGGTGATGACACAACATGAAAGTAAATGGATAGGCCCTTCGCAGAGGGAAGCAGGGATTTGTAAAGGTGCCAGAGCTCGGTTTTGAAATAGAGATAAATTGTATTTTGAGCGATATACTTTCATTGTCAACGTAACAACTAAGAGATGGCGATATCTTCCATGCTAAACACATTATAGGCGGTTCCCAAACAGAATGGTAAAGTTTATACTCCCCCTCCACCAACAAACATCAATCCATGGCTTGCTCGAAACAACGAGTGCCTCCAACATACATCAGGTCCCAGGGGGAGTTTTGTTTGCAATTAATTTTGATTTAGTTTGCATAAAGCATGGGACTGGGCATCCCGGTGACCAGCCATTTTCTTGTGAGTGAGGAGCGGAGTCCACTCCTCTTGAGAATAACCCGCCTAACACAGAAGATAAGGACAGCCTTTGTTGATACATGAGCTATTCGAGCATACAAAACAAAATATTTATTTGAAGGTTTAGAGTTTGGCACATACAAATCTACTTGGAACGGCAGGTAGATGCCGCATATAGGAAGGTATGGTGGACTCATCTGGAATAACTTTGGGGTTTAAGGGATTGGATGCACAAGCAGTATTCCCACTTAGTACAAGTGAAGGCTAGCAAAATACTGGGAAGCGACCAACTAGAGAGCGACAACAGCCATGTACATGCATTAAAATTAATAAACATTGGATGCAAGCATGAGTAGGATATAATCCACCATGAACATAAATTTCGTGAAGGCTATGTTGATTTTGTTTCAACTACATGTGTGAACATGTGCCAAGTCAAGTCACTTAAATCATTCAAAAGAGGATACCACCCCATCATACCACATCATAATCATCTCAATAGCATGTTGGCACACAAGGTAAACCATTATAACTCATAGCTAATCAAGCATGGCACAAGCAACTATGATATCTAATTGTCATTGCAAACATGTTTATTCATAATAAGCTGAATCAAGAACGAGGGACTCATCATATTTACAAAAAGAAAAGAGGTTGAGTTCATACCGGCTTTTGTCATCTCAGTCAGTCCATCATATATCATCATAATTGCCTTTCACTTGCACGACCGAACGGTGTGAATAATAATAAGAGTGCACGTGCATTGGACTAAGCTGGAATATGCGAGCATTCAATAAATAGGAGAAGACAAGGTAATATGGGCTCTTGGTTAAATCAACAATAACGCATATAAGAGCCACTTCAACAATTTAATTATGGTCTTCTCCTGCTGACCCCCAAAGAAAGGAAAAGAAATAAAACTATTTACACGAGAAAGCTCCCAACAAGCAAAAGAAGAACGGGAAATATTTTTGGGTTTTCTTTTTAATTATTACTACTACAGCAGAGAAATAAACTACTACTAATTTTTTTTGGTTTTTCTTAAGGTTTAACAAACACACAAGAAGAAAGCAGGAAAAGGAAAATAAACTAGCATGGATATTACAGTGAAAAAGTATGAGCACCGACATCTAGCAATGAGTGTGTGTGAACATAAATGTAATGTCGGTGAGAAATACGTACTCCCACAAGCTTAGGCTTTTGGCCTAAGTTGGTCTATGGCAACGGCTGGCCTGGCGGATATCCATAATAATAGTTGTTGGGGTCGTATTGTGATGAGGAAGAAGACTCTGACTGCCACTGGCTGACAGTCATCTCTGGATCCCAAGAATAAACAGATTGTCGTGGAGGCTCATCTTGTGGTTCCTGTTCTGGCTCCTCGACTGGTGCAGGGTTCCGGTAGGCGTGAATAGCCGTCAACAGAACAAGGTACATGCCTGCAGTCAAATCAAACAAAGAAGGAGCAGGCAAGGTAATAGTCTCAGGATGATGTTTATTAAAGAACAATTGATATTTAAGCTCCCCTGCCCTATTTTTAACAATAAAATCATGTGCCACCATACTTTTATGATCTAGATAAACACGGGGCAGCACCTTTTCTTCCTTCTCAGCATGCCTAATAGGTATGTTAAAATGTGCGGCTAGGCGTGTGGCATAGATGCCTCCAAAGGTGGGGCCCTTAGTACGGTTCATATTTAACCGTCTAGCAATAATACCGCCCAAACTAAAAGTGTTATCACTGTATAAACCTTGGAGCAGAATAATTAAATCAGGGATACTAAGGTTTCCAGAATTTCCACGTCCAATTAAACAACGACTAGCAAATAATGCAAAGTAACGCAAAACAGGAAAATGTATGCTAGTGATTCGTGCATCGGAAACCTTCCTGGTTTCTCCTACAGTGATATTATCAATAAACCCAGCCACATCATCATGATGTGGTTCTTCCGTCTTGCCCTCAAAAGGGACTGAACAAATCTGACAGAAATCATAAAGTGACATGTCCTTATGCTCATCATATAAATGATACTCCACCGTAGGTGGTGAGTTCCTAGAATGAAAATGAAATTTTTGCACAAAAGTATTTGTGAGTAAGAGATACTGATCGCATTGGTCGCGGAGGAAAGCGATGAGGCCTACATTGTGAGCAAATTCATGAAAATCTTCATAGATACCGGCTGCTCTCAAGAAATCATCAGAAGGCCATTCACATGCCCGAATCTCCACGGTGCGCGGCAAATTATACTTAGGCTTCAATGCCTTTTCCTTCGAGCTTTGGCTCGATGAGCCCCTCAATAATCTCCTCATCATTTTCTGAAAAATTCTAAAAATTTTAGTAACTTCAAAATAAAAGTAAACCAAACTTAGTAATATTGATAGCAACTACTCCTACAAGTACCTAGAGCCTATACCAAGCATTAGAACTACTTGGAACCATATAAATTTGACATGCAAGCTCAAGAACATGGTCACCTATGCAGCACAAATTTGCAAAGAATAAAGCACTAGAACAAAAACTAATTGGACCAATGGAGGAGTCACATACCAAGGAACAATCTCCCCAAGCAGTTTTGCGAGAGGTGCTTTGAGCAAGGAGATCGAAAATCACAGGAAAAGTGGCTGGAACTCGTGCTTGAGTTGGTTTTTCGGGTTTGTGTGAGATAGAGGAAGAAGATGGGTGATGGGATAAGTGGAGGAGGGCCACCGTGGGCCCACGAGGTAGGGGGCGCGCCCTATAGGGGGGGGCACCCACCACCCTCGTGGTCAGGTGGCAGCTCCTCCCGCGGTAATTTTTGCATAGTAAATCCTCAAATATTCCCGAAAAAATCATATTAAATTGGCATGGCATTCTGAGGACTTTTATTTTCGGGATATTTTTATATTGCACAGATAAGTCAGGAAACAGACAAAAAATACTATTTTTACTTTATTTAATATAAATAACAGAAAGTATAGAGAGGGTACAGAAGATTTTGTGCTTCTAGTTTCATCCATCCCATGCTCATCAAAAGAATCCACTAACAAGGTTGGTCAAGTCTTATTAACAAACTCATTCCGATAATCATGAAACCAGAGAAATTTCGAATAACACTAAGTTACCTCAACGGGGATATGCACATCCCCAATAATAAGAATATCATATTTCTTTTTGACAGTAGGAAGAGGAAATTCAAAACCTCCAAATATAATCGATGGAATTTTTCCAATAGAGTTGATACTATGAACTTGAGGTTGTTTCCTCAGAAAGTGTACCGTATGCTCATTACCATTAACATGAAAAGTGACATTGCCTTTATTGCAATCAATAATAGCCCCTGCAGTATTAAGAAAAGGTCTTCCAAGAATAATAGACATACTATCATCCTCGGAAATATCAAGAATAACAAAGTCCGTTAAAATAGTAACGTTTGCAACCACAACAGGCACATCCTCACAAATATCGACAGGTATAGCAGTTGATTTATCAGCCATTTGCAAAGATATTTCAGTAGGTGTCAGCTTATTCAAGTCAAGTCTACGATATAAAGAGAGAGGCATAACACTAACACTGGCTCCAAGATCACATAAAGCAGTTTTAATATAATTTCTTTTAATGGAGCAAGGTATAGTAGGTACTCCGGGATCTCCAAGTTTCTTTGGTATTCCACCCTTAAAATTATAATTAGCAAGCATGGTGGAAATTTTAGCTTCTGGTATTTTTCTTTTATTAGTAATGATATCCTTCATGTATTTAGCATAAGGATTTGTTTTGACCACATCAGTTAATCTCATACGCAAAAAGATAGGCCTAATCATTTCAGCAAAACGCTCAAAATCCTCATCATCCTTTTTCTTGGATGGTTTCGGAGGAAAAGGCATGGGTTTCTGAACCCAAGGTTCCCTTTCTTTACCATGTTTCCTAGCAACAAAGTCTCTTTTATCATAACGTTGATTCTTTGATTGTGGGTTATCAAGATCAACAGCAGGTTCAATTTCTACATCATTATTATTACTAGGTTGAGCATCATCATGAACATCATCATTAATATTTTTATTAGGTTCATGTTCATTACCAGATTGTGTTTCAGCATCAGACATAGATATATCATTTGGACTATCAGGTGGTTCAGCAATAGGTTCACTAGAAGTTTGCATAGTTCTATCATTTTTCTTTTTCTTCTTTTAGAAGAACTAGGAACATCAGTATTATTTCTTTGAGAATCTTGCTTGATTCTCTTAGGGTGGCCTTCAGGATACAAAGGTTCCTGAGTCATTCTACCAGTTCTAGTAGCCACTCTAACATCATAATCATTTTTCTTACTATTCATTTCATTAAGCACTTCTTTTTGAGCCTTAAGTACTTGTTCTACTTGAGTGCTAACCATAGAAGCATGTTTGCTAACAAGTTTAAGTTCACCTTTAATATCAGCCATATAATCACCCAAGCGTCTAATCATATAAGCATTTTCTTTTAATTGTCTACCAAAATAAGCATTGAAGTCGTCTTGCTTATACATAAAGTTATCAAACTCATCCAAGCATTGACTAGCAATTTTAGTAGGAGGGACTTCAACTTTATCATATCTATAGAGAGAATTTACCTTTACTACCTGTGTCGGGATATCAGGATCAGGAGGTTCTTCAGTAAATAAAGAATTAAGACCATATGTTTCTTCAACAGGCGGTATATTAAGACCATGTATTTCTTCAATAGGAGGTAAATTCTTAACGTCTTCAGCTTTAATACCTTTTTCTTTCATAGATTTCTTTGCCTCTTGCATATCTTCGGGACTGAGAAATAGAACACCTCTCTTCTTCGGAGTTGGTTTAGGAATAGGCTTAGTAATTGGAGCAGGAGATGGCTCAGGAGGTGCCCAATTATTTTCATTTGTTAACATATTATTCAATAGAATTTCAGCTTCATCCGATGTTCTTTCCCTGAAAAGAGAACCAGCACAACTATCCAGGTAATCTCTGGAAGCATCGGTTAGTCCATTATAAAAGATATCAAGTATTTTAGGTTTCTTAAGAGGACGATCAGGCAAAGCATTAAGTAACTTGAGAAGTTTCCACCAAGCTTGTGGGAGACTCTCTTCTTTAATTTACACGAAGTTGTATATTTCCCTCAAAGCAGCTTGTTTCTTATGAGTAGGGAAATATTTAGCAGAGAAGTAATGAATCATATCCTGGGGACTATGCACACAACTAGGATCAAGAGAATTAAACCATATCTTAGCATCACCCTTTAATGAGAACGGAAATATTTTGAGTATATAGAGGTAATGCGATCTCTCATCATTAGTGAACACGGCAGCTATATCATTTAACTTAGTAAGATGTGCCACAACAGTTTCAGATTCATAGCCATAAAACGGATCAAATTCAATCAAAGTAATTATATCAGGATCAACAGAGAATTCATAATCCTTATCAGGAACGCATATAGGTGAAGTAGCAAAAGCAGGGTCAGGTCTCATTTTATCTCTAAGTGATTCTTTGTTCCATTCAATTAATAACATCTTAAGCTCATATCTATCTTTGCAAGCAAAAATAGCGGCAGAAGATTCCATATCAAAAAGATAACCCTCAGGAATAACAGGCATATTTTCATCATCACTATCATCATCGTATTCAGATTCAATAATTTCTTTTTCTCTAGCCCTAGCAATTTGTTCATCAAGAAATTCACTAAGGGGCACAGTAGTATCAGGCATAGAAGCAGTTTCATCATAAGTATCATGCATAGCAGAAGTGGCATCATCAATAACATGCGACATATCAGAACGAATAGCAGAAGCAGATGTAGGTGTCGCAAACTTACTCATAACAGAAGGTGAATCAAGTGCAGAGCTAGATGGTAGTTCCTTACCTCCCCTCGTAGTTGAGGGATAGATCTTGGTTTTTGGATCTCTCAGGTTCTTCATAGTGTCCGGCAGATATAAATCCCAAGTGACTCAAAGAATAGAGCTATGCTCCCCGGCAACGGCGCCAGAAATTAGTCTTGATAACCCACAAGTAGGGATCACAACAGCTTTCGAGGGTAGAGTATTCAACCCAAATTTATTGATTCAACACAAGGGGAGCCAAAGAATATTCTCAAGTATTAGCAGCTGAGTTGTCAATTCAACCACACCTGGAAACTTAGTATCTGCAGCAAAGTGTTTAGTAGCAAAGTAATATGATAGTGGTGGTAGCGGCAACAAAAGTAAAGACATCAAAAGTAATGTTTTTGGTATTTTGTAGTGATTGTAACAGTAGCAGCGGGAAAGTAAATAAGCGAGAACCAGTATATGGAAAACTCATAGGCACCGGATCAGTGATGGATAATTATGCCGGATGCGGTTCATCATGTAACAGTCATAACATAGGGTGACACAGAACTAGCTCCAATTCATCAATGTAATGTAGGCATGTATTCCGTATATAGTCATACATGCTTATGGAAAAGAACTTGCATGACATCTTTTGTCCTACCCTCCCGTGGGAGCGGGGTCCTATTGGAAACTAAGGGATATTAAGGCCTCCTTTTAATAGAGAACTGGAACAAAGCATTAGCACATAGTGAATACATGAACTCCTCAAACTATGGTCATCACCGGGAGTGGTCCCGATTATTGTCACTTCGGGGTTGCCGGATCATAACACATAGTAGGTGACTATAGACTTGCAAGATAGGATCAAGAACTCACATATATTCATGAAAACATAAAAGGTTCAGATCTGAAATCATGGCACTCGGGCCCTAGTGACAAGCATTAAGCATAGCAAAGTCATAGCAACATCAATCTCAGAACATAATGGATACTAGGGATCAAACCCTAACAAAACTAACTCGATTACATGATAAATCTCATCCAACCCATCACCGTCCAGCAAGCCTACGATGGAATTACTCACGCACGGCGGTGAGCATCATGAAATTGGTGATGGAGGATGGTTGATGATGATGACGGCGACGAATCCCCCTCTCCGGATCCCCGAACGGACTCTAGATCAGCCCTCCCGAGAGGTTTTAGGGCTTGGCGGCGGCTCCGTATCGTAAAACGCGATGATTTCTTCTCTCTGATTTTTTTCTCATCGAAACTCAATATATGGAGGTGGAGTTGGAGTCGGAGACGCAACATGGGGCCCACGAGGTAGGGGGGCGCGCCCTAGGGGGGGCGCCCCCACCCTCGTGAGAAGGGTGTGGGCCCCCCGGTCTTCATCTTTGGCGAGGATTTTTTATTGTTTTTTCTAAGATGTTCCGTGGAGTTTCAGGTCATTCCGAGAATATTTGTTTTCTGCACATAAAATAACACCATGGTAATTCTGCTGAAAACAACGTCAGTCCGGGTTAGTTCCATTCAAATCATACAAGTTAGAGTCCAAAACAAGGGCAAAAGTGTTTGGAAAAGTAGATACGACGGAGACGTATCATGCGACAATTGCTAACATGATTCAGACAGACTTAAGCATCGCTATGGGTGAGAATGTCTCGTCGTAGTCAACTCCTTGAAATTGTCGAAAAACTTATGCAACAAGTCGAGCTTTGTAGACAGTAACATTACCGTCAGTGTCTATCTTCTTCTTGAAGATCCATTTGTTCTCGATGGCTTGTCGATCATCGGATAAGTCAACCAAAGTCCACACTTTGTTCTCATACATGGATCCCATCTCAGACTTCATGGCCTCAAGCCATTTTGCGGAATCTGGGCTCATCATTGCTTCTTCATAGTTTGTAGGTTCGTCATGGTCAAGTAACATGACCTCCAGAACAGGATTACCGTACCACTCTGGTGCGGATCTTGCTCTGGTTGACCTACGAGGTTCGATAATAACTTGATCTGAAGTTTCATGATCATCATCATTAGCTTCCTCACTAATTGGTGTAGATGTCACATGAACAGGTTTCTGTGATTAACTACTTTCCAATAAGGGAGCAGGTACAGTTACCTCATCAAGTTCTACTTTCCTCCCACACTTCTTTCGAGAGAAACTCCTTCTCTAGAAAGGATCCATTCTTAGCAACGAATATCTTGCCTTCAGATCTATGATAGAAGGTGTACCCAATAGTTTCATTTGGGTGTCCTATGAAGACACATTTCTCTGATTTGGGTTCAAGCTTATCAGGTTGAAGCTTTTTCACATAAGCATCGCAGCCCCAAACTTTAAGAAACGACAACTTTGGTTCCTTGCCAAACCATAGTTCATAAGGTGTCGTCTCAACGGATTTTGATGGTGCCCTATTTAACATGAATGCAGCCGTCTCTAAAGCATAACCCCAAAACGATAGCGGTAAATCAGTAAGAGACATCATAGATCGCACCATATCTAGTAAAGTATGATTACGACGTTCGGGCACACCATTACGATGTAGTGTTCCGGGTGGCGTGAGTTGCGAAACTATTCCACATTGTTTCAAATGTAGGCCAAACTCGTAACTCAAATATTCTCCTCCACGATCAGATCGTAGAAACTTTATTTTCTTGTTACGATGATTTTCCACTTCACTCTAAAATTCTTTGAACTTTTCAAATGTTTCAGACTTATGTTTCATTAAGTAGATATACCCATATCTGCTCAAATCATCTGTGATGGTGAGAAAATAACGATACGCGCCGCGAGCCTCAATATTCATCGGACCACATACATCAGTATGTATGATTTCCAACAAATCTGTTGCTCGCTCCATAGTTCCGGAGAACGGCGTTTTAGTCATCTTGCCCATAAGGCATGGTTCGCAAGTACCAAGTGATTCATAATCAAGTGATTCCAAAAGTCCATCAGTATGGAGTTTCTTCATGCGCTTTATACCAATATGACCCAAACGGCAGTGCCACAAATAAGTTGCACTATCATTATCAACTCTGCATCTTTTGGCTTCAACATTATGAATATGTGTACCACTACTATCGAGATTCAACAAGAATAGACCACTCTTTAAGGGTGCACGACCATAAAAGATATTACTCATATAAATAGAACAACCATTATTCTCAGATTAAATGAATAACCGTCTCGCATCAAACAAGATCCAGATATAATGTTCATGCTTAACGCTGGCACAAAATAACAATTATTTAGGTCTAAAACTAATCCTGAAGGTAGATGTAGAGGTAGCGTGCCGACGGTGATCACATCGACTTTGGAACCATTTCCCACGTGCATCGTCACCTCGTCCTTAGCCAGTCTTCGCTTAATCCGTAGTCCCTGTTTCGAGTTGCAAATATTAGCAACAGAACCAGTATCAAATATCCATGTGCTACTGCGAGCTCTGGCAAGGTACACATCAATAACATGTATATCACATATACCTTTGTTCACTTTGCCATCCTTCTTATCCGCCAAATACTTGGGGCAGTTTCGCTTCCAGTCTGTTTGCAGTAGAAGCACTCAGTCTCAGGCTTAGGTCCAGACTTGGGTTTCTTCTCCTGAGCAGCAACTTGTTTGCCGTTCTTCTTGAAGTTTCCCTTCTTCTTCCCTTTGCCCTTTTTCTTGAAACTGGTGGTCTTATTGACCATCAACACTTGATACTCCTTCTTGATTTCTACCTCCGCAGCCTTTAGCATTGCGAAGAGCTCAGGAATAGTCTTATTCATCCCTTGCATAATATAGTTCATCACGAAGCTTTTGTAGCTTGGTGGCAGTGATTGAAGAACTCTGTCAATGACACTATCAACAGGAAGATTAACTCCCAGTTGAGTCAAGTGATTATGATACCCAGACATTTTGAGTATATGCTCACTGACAGAACTATTCTCCTCCATCTTGCAGCTATAGAACTTATTGGAGACTTCATATCTCTCAATCCAGGCATTTTCTTGAAATATTAACTTCAACTCTTGGAACATCTCATATGCTCCATGGCGTTCAAAACATCGTTGAAGTTCCAGTTCTAAGCCGTAAAGCATGGCACACTGAACTATCGAGTAGTCATCAGCTTTACTCTGCCAAACGTTCTTAATGTTGTCAGCAGCATCTGCAGCAAGCTTGGCACCCAGCGGTGCTTCCAGGACGTAATTCTTCTATGCAGCAATGAGGACAATCCTCAAGTTACGGACCCAGTCCGTGTAATTGCTACCATCATCTTTCAACTTTGCTTTCTCAAGGAACACATTAAAAGTCAACGGAACAACAACACGGGCCATCTATCTACAACAACATAGATAAGCAAAATACTATTAGATACTAAGTTCATGATAAATTTAAGTTCAATTAATCATATTACTTAAGAACTCCCACTTAGATAGACATCCCTCTAATCATCGAAGTGATCACGTGATCCATATCAACTAAACCATAACCGATCATCATATGAAATGGAGTAGTTTTCAATGGTGAACATCACTATGTTGATCATATCTACTATATGATTCACGCTCGACCTTTCAGTCTCAGTGTTCCGAGGTCATATCTACATATGCTAGGCTCGTCAAGTTTAACCCGAGTATTCTGCGTGTGCAAAACTGGCTTGCACCCGTTGTAGATGGACGTAGAGCTTATCACACACAATCATCATGTGGTGTCTCGGCACGACGAACTTTGGCAACGGTGCATACTCAGGGAGAACACTTTTATCTTGAAATTTAGTGAGAGATCATTGTCGGTGTCAAATCCGGCGGATCTCGGGTAGGGGGTCCCGAACTGTGCGTCTAGGCCGGATGGTAACAGGAGGCAAGGAACATGAAGTTTTACCCAGGTTCGGGCCCTCTCGATGGAGGTAAAACCCTACGTCCTGCTTGATTAATATTGATGATATGGGTAGTACAAGAGTAGATCTACCACGAGATCGAAGGGGCCAAACCCTAGAAGCTAGCCTATGGTATGATTGTTGATGTGTACGTTGTCCTACGGACTAAAACCCTCCGGTTTATATAGGCATCGGAGAGGGTTAGGGTTACACAAAGTCGGTTACAATGGTAGGAGATCTTCATATCCGTATCGCCAAGCTTGCCTTCCACACCAAGGAAAGTCCCTTCCGGACACGGGACGGAGTCTTCAATCTTGTATCTTCATAGTCCAGGAGTCCGACTGAAGGTATAGTCCGGCCATCCGAACACCCCTAATCCATGACTCCCTCAGTAGCCCCTGAACCGAGCTTCAATGACGACGAGTCCGGCGCGCAGATTGTCTTCGGCATTGCAAGGCGGGTTCCTCCTCCAAGTACTTCATAGAAGATTTTGAACACAAAGATAGTGTCCGGCTCTGTAGAATAAGTTTCCACATATTGCCATAGAGAGAATAATATTTACACAAATCTAATCTACTGACATATTTCGTAGCGTGACACACCACGGCCAAGCCTTTATCCGAGTCGTTTCATTATCCCACCTCAGCGCGTCATGCGAGGCGGTTTCCTTGGCACGTCTTGTTAAAGCAGAGATCGTGTCCCCTTATCCCGGGATTCTCATCAATATGGGCGTGGGTAACCCAACCGCGCCATTGATTACGGCGCTTGGAGATAAGCGAGTTTTACCAGGCTGGTGGGGACATGTAGTTGCGTCCATCCATATAAGGGGATAAGGATCCACCTTTTCACCTACGCCTTCTTCCTCCTTCGCCTATCCATTCTTGCGCACTCGAGCTCCAGCGCCCAAGTCCGCACTCCCCACCTCAACCTTCTCCAGCCATGTTCGGAGCGGGAGGCAAGTGGATGGTCTCCTCCGTCACGGAGGGACACATCAAAAAGTTGAGGAAGGCCGGATACCTGTCTAATGACATCGCGTACCGGCTTCCCAAAAAGGGGCAGCTCATCCCCACCCCTAGGCCCCATGAGAGGGTGGTGCTCCTCCCCCATTTCCTCTGCGGACTGGGCTTCCCTCTCCACCCATTTGTCCGGGGGATCATGTTCTACTACGGCCTGGATTTCCACGATCTGGCCCCGAACTTCGTCCTCAACATCTCGGCGTTTATCGTCGTGTGCGAGGCCTTCCTCCGCATCCGCCCCCATTTCGGCATATGGCTCAAGACTTTCAATGTCAAGCCGAAGGTGGTGCGCAGCAACCAGGCAGAGTGTGGAGGCGCCATGGTGGGCAAGATGGCCAACGTCCTATGGCTCGAGGGCTCCTTTGTGGAGACCCTAAAGGGGTGGCAATCGGGGTGGTTTTACATCACCGAGCCGCGCGACGCCGAATGGGTCGCACCCCCTGAGTTTCGATCCGGACCCCCTACACGGCTCACCTCCTGGAAGGAGACGGGTCTGTCGTTGGGTAAGAAGGGAGAGCTGACCGGACTCCAAACATGCGTCCAAACCCTGGTGGACAAGAAGCTCAAACTTGTCAACGTAGTCCAGGTTATGCTCATCCGCTTGATCCTCCCGTGTCAACAACGGGCTTCCAACCTGTGGGAGTTCGACCCGGCGCGGCACCAAACTCTGAGCAGGCTCTTCGACACGATGTTCGAAGATGCCTGGAAGGT
Source organism: Triticum dicoccoides (assembly GCF_002162155.2). Taxonomy (NCBI): domain Eukaryota; kingdom Viridiplantae; phylum Streptophyta; class Magnoliopsida; order Poales; family Poaceae; genus Triticum; species Triticum dicoccoides. The sequence continues at coordinate 186,071,041 of NC_041384.1, read as the reverse complement.
GCTTTTCAAGGGCGCCGAGGCTCCCGTATCCGCTACCGAGGATCGCGGATTCAGTGCGCAGTGTCACGCTCTCGCGGTAAGCTGTTTTTTTTCCTTTTACAGGGTATCAGTTTTTCATAGTTTGACTCCATGCGGGATCTAAGCTCCCTTACCTTTGACAGGATTGGCAGGTGACATCCGGACAGATCAACTGTCCGGCTCCTTTGCCCGAAGGCCCAGCGGACGCTCGCTTGGTGAAGCTATTGGTTCCGGCACCCTATGTGGTGCCGGAGAAGAAGGCCGCGGGGACTCGAAAGAGTGCCCGGCGCCAGGAGGTGTCGGATCCATCATCCGATGGTTCCGAGGCGCATTCCTCCCGTGAAGACCAGGAGGAAGAAGAAGAAACCTCTCCCCCTCCGGTGGGAGGAGAGAAGAAAAGGAAGGCCGCCCTCTCTGGGGAGGCCGGAGGGTCCAAGAAGGGGAAAACCCTTCCTCTGGACTACTCCACCGACGCCGCCGACGACGGAGAGGAGTGGCAGCCCAGGGCCAAGCCCCTGACAAAATCGTAAGTATCCGGATACCAGAGTAATTCATAGTATTCGTTTATTGCACAGCTTTCCCTTACGTCGAATATGTTTATGCAGCCCACCCAAAGACCGGCTCGACGCATCGTCGAGCGGCTCACTGGACTCGTCGGATGTGAACTCGCTTCCGACGGCTTCCTCCCCCCGCCCTACGGACGACACTGAAGTGTTGTCCCAACAGGTTCCAAGCCGGGAGGAGGTGGTCCTGGAGGCGCCGCAAGGCGACCTCCCGGACTCTAGGAGTAATGGAGATGAAACCCCCCAGGGCTCCAAGTCCGGCTCTAGGTCGGACACCGCTCCGGAACCTTCAAAGGTTCCAAAGTCCAGCAGGGGACCTCCTTCCAAGAGGAGCAAGTCCATCGTGCCGGTGGCCCCCGTCCAACCAGAGGCGCCGGACAATATGTTGGAGGCGCTCCAAGGCGCCTCCATTGACGAGGAGCACCGCACTATTATGAGTGCGGTGGTCCAGAAGGTTCAGTCCGCCAAGAGCGGACTGACTGAAGCTTGTACTAGCCTTTTATCAGGCTTTGAGGTAAGTAAAGAATGTGTAAATAATATTACCGCATAGACAGTAGCCCCTAATGCTCTGTTTGGCGTTCGGGAAGAAAAGCCGAATAGAGGATCAAATAAAATTCGCAGGAGTCTAACAAAAATGAGTCAATATGCATATGCAGGCTTCTCTGCTTGCGTCCGCCGCACTGACTACGGAAGTGGACACGCTAAAGCAGAACCTCGAGCGGTTCGAGCAAGAGCTCGGGCGTGCCAAGAAGCAGCTCGAGGACAATGAAGGTAAGAAATACCTTGTTTTTAAGTATATATAAAAAGGTGCAATTGCAAAGAATGACAGAATTATCGTGGTTATTGTAGGGGCCACGTCTGAAGTGGCGACCCTTAAGAAAGCGCTGGTCGAGGCCGAGAAGAGGGCGGCCTCGGAGCGCACCGAGCGGGAGAAGTATGAGGCCGAGGTTGGCAAGGTGCGGCAAGAGCTCCAAGCTCTCATGGAAAAACATGAGAGTTTGGAGTTTGACTCAAAGACACGAGCGTCCGAGCTCGCGGTGGCTATTGAAAATGCCAAGTCTGCCAAGGCCGAATCCCAGAAGACCCTCCAGGAGTTGGATGAGGTGAAGAAGATAGTGGCGGGTAAGGCATTCTTTATGCAAAGCAAACACATAAACGTGAGTTACCTGTTACTTACCCGAATAAGGAGCTCTCCAGGAGCGTTCGCAGATCTTCCCCGGAGTGTGTCCGATGCCACCGCATTCTATCGAGCCGAGGAGGGCAGCTCGACAGAGAAGGTGTTCTGATCTCAGTATGCTGAGGCCGGACACCCCGTGCCCCTGAGCGACCAGCTGAAGCAACTGGTCGAGCTTCACAAGGCGGCCGAACAGGCCATGAAGGGCCTCATTGTTCGGCTGTGGCCTGGAGGGGCTCTGCCTGGGAGCTATTTCGGGCTGGTGCGGCGGCTGGTGGAGGCCTGTCCGAGGCTCGAAGTCATCAAGCGCTCCGTCTGCATTAAAGGTGCCCGTAGGGCCCTTGCCCGTGCTAAGGTGCACTGGGGCAAGCTGGATGCTGAGAAGCTTGTGAAGGACGGGCCACCACCGGGGAAAGAGCATCGCAAGCCCGAGAATTACTATAAGGATGTTCTGAAGGGTGCCTGCCTTGTGGCGGATGAATGTTCTAGGGATGTAATTTTTGAGTGAAACTTGCTCGTTTTGTCCTGTGCGCTGAAAACTTGTTTATATGCGCTAAGCAATGCTATTGGAATTTAAAATATTACCTTCTGTGCGGCTGTTTATCAATTCTGAGAGATGGCGAGTCATCGGCTTCTGCCCCCGTGCCGCTAGTGCTGGGGTGTTCGGGAATAAACTTGAGCACTCTTTTTCCCATGTTTGGGTCCTTCGAGGGAGGCGCTCAGCCCAACGAACAAGGCAATCAGACTATAATGCTGAACACTCTCACTTAGCCATAGAATTCTATAATTTTAAATTTCGGTGAAGCCCCTGGTATTCGGAAGACCGAGTTCGAGGCACTATCCACGCCTTGGCTGGACAGAGCTGGCTCCTCGCCCTAAGCGGCATAAGTCTTTAGGGACTCGAAAAACCTCTCGAACAGCGACCAGCTCTCGCTTCATCATGACAGTCAGTTTTAGCTTTCTCCACTGAGGTGCTCGACCCAGATCAACTGGGGCACAATCGTAGTGGTTCTCCTAGTGCTACCTTAGCCGATATAGCGGAATGTAAGGCACCAAAACATAGGAGCTGGGCAAACCCAACTATTGACCCAAGACATGATTCGGAGCCGATGCATATAATGCTATAAGTTCGGGGTGCCGCACTTGTTAAAGTGTTCGGACTTCTCACACCATATTGAGGGGTACTAAAGCCCCTGGCGTATTTTGGCCGTACCAACGTGTACGGGTGCAACATGTCGTTAAGGAACATATATAAAGAAAAAAGGTAATGCAAAAATAGACGAAAGCTATGCATTGTTTATTGAAAAGTGATGCCATCGAAGCAGTATGATACAAATAATGCGATAAGTGGAAGGTTGGACTAGTTAACATGTCCGTTCCAGGGGCAAGCTGCGGAATAGTATGCGGAACAGGTATACTGCTCGTGATAGAGACCACCTGGGAGTTCCTTAATGCGGTGTGGCTTGTCTGCTTCCCTAGTTCTTGCATCGTTTGTGCGGCAATTGAACTGCCGAACAGGCCATCCGAAGGATGGAGTCCTGAAAGTAAGAGAAATTAAAAAATCGGCAGCCCCTGGTACGGTTTAAGCCGTGTTTTGGGCGTGCCGTGATGGTGCCCCTCCCCCTGTACCCATGGTATCTCTAGAGCATAATTATGTATGCGAAGTACTGGCGTCGCCTTTTTGCGAGGGTTGGGGTTGGGGCCGCATTGCTACGCCTGCTCGGATCGTGCCAGGCGGTCTTGTTGTAGGTTACTCCGGGCGCGCTTGATGGTGTCCGGTCGTTTAGTGGCCGGACTGGAGAACTGCCTGGAGAGGCTGCTTTGTACTTCCGCTGCAAGGGCCGCCGTGTGCTCCTCCATTCGGGGGGAGCGTTCGGTGTTTCCATTGACTGTAATTACTCCTCGAGGGCCTGGCATCTTGAGCTTAAGGTATGCGTAGTGCAGTACCGCATTGAACTTAGCGAATGCGGTTCGCCCGAGCAATGCGTGATAACCACTGCGAAACGGGACTATGTCAAAGATTAACTCGTCACTTCGGAAATTATCTGGAGATCCGAAGACCACTTCAAGTGTGACTGAGCCTGTACAGTTGGCCTCTACACCTGGTATTACGCCTTTAAAGGTCGTTTTGGTGGGCTTAATCCTCGAGGGATCTATGCCCATTTTCCGCACTCTATCCTGGTAAAGCAGGTTCAGGCTGCTGCCGCCATCCATAAGGACTCTAGTGAGATGAAATCCGTCAATAATTGGGTCTATAACCAATGCGGAGAATCCGCCATGACAGATGCTAGTGGGATGGTCCCTTCGATCAAAGGTGATCGGGCAGGAGGACCATGGGTTGAACTTTGGGGCGACTGGCTCTACCGTGTATACGTCCCTTAACGCGCGCTTCCGCTCCCTTTTGGGGATGTGGGTTGCGTATATCATGTTCACCGTCCGCACTTGTGGGGGAAAACCCTTCTGTCCACTGTTGTTCGGCGGCCGGGGCTCCTCGTCGTCATTGCTATGCAACCCCTTGTCTTCATTTTCGGCGTTTAACTTGCCTGCCAGCTTGAACACCCAACAATCCCTGTTGGTGTGATTGGCCGGCTTTTCGGGGGTGCCATGTATCTGGCACAAGCGGTCGAGTATTCGGTCCAAACTGGACGGGCCCCTAGGATTCCTTTTGAATGGCTTTTTCCGCTGACCGGATTTAGAGCCTCTGAATCCGGCATTAACTGTCGTATCCTCAGCATTGTCGCTGTTAATGCGGCGCTTCTGCTTGTTCCGACGCGACCTGCCACTACTGTCCCTGGTGTCCGAATTACCAGGGTTCTTGGTCATATTGTTGCTATGAGCAAGCCAGCTGTCTTCTCCCGCACAAAAGCGGGTCATGAGTGTCGTGAGTGCTGCCATAGATTTCGGCTTTTCCTGTCCAAGGTGCCGGGCCAACCACTCGTCATGGATATTGTGCTTGAAGGCTGCTAGGGCCTCGTCGTCCGGACAGTCGACTATTTGATTTTTCTTTTTTAGGAACCGTGTCCAGAATTGCCTGGCCGATTCCTCTGGCTGCTGAATTACGTGACTTAGGTCATCGGCGTCTGGGGGTCGCACATAAGTGCCTTGGAAATTGTCGAGGAATGCGGCTTCCAGGTCCTCCCAACAACTGATTGATCCTGTTGGCAAGCTGTTAAGCCAATGCCGAGCTGGTCCTTTAAGCTTGAGTGGGAGGTATTTGATGGCGTGGAAATCATCGCTGCGGGCCATGTGGATATGAAGGAGATAATCCTCGATCCATACCGCAGGATCTGTTGTGCCATCATATGATTCGATGTTTACGGGTTTGAAACCCTCATGGATTTGATGATCCATTATTTCATCTGTAAAGCATAGTGAGTGTGCGGCGCCTCCGTACTGGGCTATATCATGACGTAGCTCCAATGAGCCTTATCTATTGTGTTCGGCCCTGCCGAATTTGTGGCCGGCGTGACGGTTACCGTCTCGAGCCGTGGGGCGCCCACGCGATCCATAGATCGATCTTGTTTGCCTTGCCTTGTCCTCCAACATGTCTCGTAAGTCCGGCGCATACTCCCGTGCCTTGGTATAGGGTGCGGCTTGAGTGGAGGGCCGAGAGGCCTCTCTGTCGCGGCCACGAGGTGGCCGGTCGGCCGCATCAAGTGCTTCCTCCTCTAATCGGGGTAGAAACCTGCGCTTTGGGTAGCTCTTGGAGGGGCGTTCGAGTTTATGCTCTTCGGCCCCAAGGACTTCAGTCCATCTGTCGACTAGCAAATCTTGATCAGCTCTAAGCTGTTGCTGTTTTTTCTTGAGGCTTCTTGTTGTGGCCATAAGTCTGCGTTGAAAACGCTCTTGCTCGAGGGGATCCTCTGGCACGACGAATTCGTCGTCGTCGAGGCTTGCCTTGTCTTCAGAGGGAGGCATATAATTATCGTCCTCGACCTCTCTGTCTGCCGCTCTCTCATGAGGGCTGGTTTCTCCATCCTCCTGTGCTAAATCTTGCTGGAGGGGGTTTTCTTTGGCACTTTCCGGAGTATTATTATCTCCCGTGCTGGAATCACCGTATTTGTTTTGGCAGGATTTTGAGCGGCGCCACTGACGCTGGCGCTTAGGCTGTTTCTTGGAGGGGTCATCCTCCGCTGTTCCATCGCCATCTCCCTCTTTTGGGGTGTCCACCATGTATATGTCATATGACGAGGTGGCTTTCCAGGGCCTAGTAGGCGCTGGTTCTTCATCATCTCCTTCATCGGCGTCCATACCGTCGATGTCTTCGGAGTCGAAGTTGAGCATGTTGGTTAAGTCGTTGACAGTGGCTACAAAGTGGGTGGTGGGTGGGCTTTGAATTTCTTCATCGTCCGTACCCCAACCTTGCTGACCATAGTCCAGCCAGGGCTCTCCTGATAAAGAGAGAGACTTCAGTGACTTCATGATATCGCCGAAAGGCGAGCGCTGAAAGATGTCCGCGGCAGTGAACTCCATGATCGGTGCCCAATCGGATTCGATCGGTAGGGGCGCGGAGGGTTCGGAGTCCAGAGAGGAGTCCGACTCCTTGGAGTCACGAGTCTCGCAGAGTACGGGGCTGGTGTTCGGCTCAATCACCATTGGGGTCGCAGCCCCCAAGGTGGCGTCCAACCGCCCATCCTCGATCGGCCCAGTTGGCTCCGAATTAAGGGTCGGAGCCGATGCGGGTGCGGCCTCCAGGGCACTGTTCAGCGGCAGAGCTAGATCATGCTTGTCGTGACAGTGCGGCGCGCTCGGTAGTGGCTCGAATCCGTCGAAGATCAAGTCCCCACGGATGGCAGCCGTGTAGTTTAAACTTCCAAATCTGACCTGATGGCCAGGGGCGTAGCTTTCGATCTGCTCCAGACGGCCAAGCGAATTGGCCCGCAGCGCGAAGCCGCCGAAGATGAAGATCTGTCCGGGGAGGAAGGTCTCACCCTGGACTGCATCGCTATTGATGATCGTAGGAGCCATCGAGCCTGACGGTGACGACACAGAGGAACTCTCAATGAAAGCACCAATGTCGGTGTCAAAACCGGAGGATCTTGGGTAGGGGGTCCCGAACTGTGCGTCTAGGCTGGATGGTAACAGGAGGCAAGGGACACGAAGTTTTACCCATGTTCAGGCCCTCTCAATGGAGGTAAAACCCTACGTCCTGCTTGATTAATATTGATGATATGGGTAGTACAAGAGTAGATCTACCACGAGATCGAAGAGGCCAAACCCTAGAAGCTAGCCTATGGTATGATTGTTGATGTGTATGTTGTCCTACGGACTAAAACCCTCCGGTTTATATAGGCACTGGAGAGGGTTAGGGTTACACAAAGTCGGTTATAATGGTAGGAGATCTTCATATCCGTATCGCCAAGCTTGCCTTCCACGCCAAGGAGAGTCCCTTCCAGACACGGGACGGAGTCTTCAATCTTGTATCTTCATAGTCCAGGAGTCCGACTGAAGGTATAGTCCGGCCATCCGGACACCCCCTAATCCAGGACTCCCTTAGTGGACTTGGAGGAGCTTGGAGTGTCCAGGGGAAGGAGAAGCGAAGATAAGGATACCTGGTGGTGGAATGATGATGTCCAGAAGGCGATTACAGAGAAGAAAGATTGCTTCAAACGCCTATACCTGGATAGGAGTGCAGACAACATAGAGAAGTACAAGATGGTGAAGAAGGCCGCAAAGTGAGCTGTTGGTGAAGCAAGGGGTCGGGCATATGAGGACCTCTACCAACGGTTAGGCACGAAGGAAGGTGAAAGGGACATCTATAAGATGGCCAAGATACGAGAGAGGAAGACGAGGGATATTGGCCAAGTCAAATACATCAAGGACAGAGCAGGCCAACTCTTGGTGAAGGACGAGGAGATTAAGCATAGATGGCGGGAGTACTTCGACAAGCTGTTCAATGGGGAGAATGAGAGTTCTACCATTGAACTGGACGACTCCTTTGATGAGACCATCATGCGTTTTGTGCGGCGAATCCAAGAGTCTGAGGTCAAGGAGGCTTTAAAAAGAATGAAAGGAGGCAAGGCGATGGGCCCTGATTGTATCCCCATTGAGGTGTGGAAAGTTCTCGGGGACATAGCGATAGTATGGCTAACCAAGCTTTTCAACCTCATTTTTCGGGCAAACAAGATGCCAGAAGAATGGAGACGGAGTATATTATTACCAATCTTCAAGAACAAGGGGGATGTTCAGAGTTGTACTAATTACCGTGGAATTAAGCTGATGAGCCATACAATGAAGCTATGGGAGAGAGTCATTCAGCACCGCTTAAGAAGAATGACAAGCGTGACCAAAAATCAGTTTGGTTTCATGCCTGGGAGGTTGACCATGGAAGCCATTTTCTTGGTACGATAACTTATGGAGAGATATAGGGAGCAAAAGAAGGACTTGCATGTGGTGTTCATTGACTTGGAGAAGGCCTATGATAAGATACCGCGGAATGTCATGTGGTGGGCCTTGGAGAAACACAAAGTCCCAGCAAAGTACATTACCCTCATCAAGGACATGTACGATAATGTTGTGACAAGTGTTCGAACAAGTGATGTCGACACTGATGACTTTCCGATTAAGATAGGACTGCATCAGGGGTCAGCTTTGAGCCCTTATCTTTTTGCATTGGTGATGGATGAGGTCACAAGGGATATACAAGGAGATATCCTATGGTGTATGCTCTTTGCGGATGATGTGGTGCTAGTTGACGATAGTCAGACGGGGGTAAATAGGAAGTTAGAGTTATGGAGACAAACCATGGAATCAAAAGGGTTTAGGCTTAGTAGAACTAAAACTGAGTACATGATGTGCGGTTTCAGTACTATTAGGTGTAAGGAGGAGGTTAGCCTTGATGGCCAGGTGGTACCTCAGAAGGACACCTTTCGGTATTTGGGGTCAATGCTGCAGGAGGATGGGGGTATTGATGAAGATGTGAACAATCGAATCAAAGCCGGATGGATGAAGTGGCGCCAAGCTTCTGGCATTCTCTGTGACAAGAGAGTGCCACAAAAGCTAAAAGGCAAGTTCTACAGGACGGCGGTCCGACCCGCAATGTTGTATGGCGCTGAGTGTTGGCCGACCAAAAGGCGACATGTTCAACAGTTAGGTGTGGCGGAGATGCATATGTTGAGATGGATGTGTGGCCACACGAGGAAGGATCGAGTCCGGAATGATGATATACGAGATAGAGTTGGGGTAGCACCAATTGAAGAGAAGCTTGTCCAACATCGTCTGAGATGGTTTGGGCATATTCAGCGCAGGCCTCCAGAAGCTCCGGTGCATAGTGGACGGCTAAAGCGTGCGGAGAATGTCAAGAGAGGGCAGGGTAGACCGAATTTGACATGGGAGGAGTCCGTTAAGAGAGACCTGAAGGATTGGAGTATCACCAAAGAGCTAGCTATGGACAGGGGTGCGTGGAAGCTTGCTATCCATGTGCCAGCGCCATGAGTTGGTTGCGAGATCTTATGGGTTTCACCTCTAGCCTACCCCAACTTGTCTGGGACTAAAGGCTTTGTTGTTGTTGTTGTTGTTGTTGTTGTTGTTGTTGTTGTTTATACATATGACACTTCTATGACGATAATTGTGACAAAACCCGGTATCATCATAGATGTGGTGGGCTCCTACTTCTATGACAAAAAATCATGACAGAAAATGGGCTTTTCATCCTGGGTGGGCCGGAGACGCAGCTGCATGATATTCTTTGGGCCGTCCATGACGAAAAAAACCGTGGTAGAAGCGAGGGCGAGGAAAATTTCGGGGAGTTCCCGGTTACGGTGGGAGGTCGGGGGCCGAGCGATGCGCGTTTCTCTCTTACACGTACGCGCGCGTGTGCGAGGTGTTGGCTCTAAATGAACCCGAGCAAGGCGTTGGGCTCTAACTGAACCCGAGCGATTGCACTGCAGGCTACGCGTTACTGAACCCGAGCGATCGATCGATGGCTGTTAACTGAACCCGATCGAGCGATTCCTTCCTACTGCTGCTAACTGAAGCCGATCG
>NC_041384.1:186050651-186061032 GCF_002162155.2 Triticum dicoccoides | reverse complement strand
GTTGTATGAACAGTGAGCGGTGGCGTTGCCTCTGGATGAACAGGACCCCGTGGTGTGGTGGAGGGCTGGATGAACAGTAGATGGTGGAGGGGTGCCCGTGGAGGGGTGGTTGAACAGGACCCCGTGGTGTGGAGGGCTGGATTAACAGTAGACGGTGGAGGGTGCCTGTGGAGGTGTGGTTGAACAGTAGCCGGTGGAGTAGCGCGTGGTGGAGGCTGGATGAACACGAGCCCGTGGAGGCTGGAGGAGGTCGACGGTAGCCCGTGGAGGCTGGAGGAGGTTGACGGTGGAGATAAACAATATCCCATGGAGTCCCATTTTGCTGTACGCCACACCCCTCCCGATGAACAGGACCCCCGTTTCGACCATAGCGCTCCAACACAAGTCCGTTTCGTCCGTTTTGCGGTATGCCACACCCCTCCCGATCAACAGGACCCCCGTTTCGACCGTAGGAGGTCCGTTTCCTCCGTTTTGCAGTACGCCACACCCCTCCCGATCAACAGGACCCCCGTTTCGATCGTAGGAGGTCCGTTTCCTTCGTTTTGTGGTATGCTAGACCCCTCCCGATCAACATGACCTCGTTCTGAACGTAGGAGGTCCGTTTTCTCCGTTGTGCGGTACGCCAGGCCTCGTTTCCATGGCATGTTGCGTCCAAGCCCTCCCAATGAACATGACCACGCATTCCGTTCCGACCCAGCCGGTTGGCTCCCACACGTTCTGTTGCCTCCCGATGAACACGACGCATTCCATTGCCTCCCCATGAACACGACGCATTCCGTTGCCTCCCCATGAACACGACGACGACGGTGTTCCTCCGTTCCGACCCAGCCATGTACACGAACCCTGGCCGTACGTATGCGCAAGTAGGCGTTCGAGACCCCGCCCGTATGTACACATACGTGGCCGTATTTTCTTTCTTGCACCCTGACCGCTGTACGTACGTGTACATGCTACGTGCGCGCCTCTACTACGACACGTACGCGCCTCTACTATGACACATGCGTGCCTCTACATCCCAGTATATATGTACGTACATGTTCGCAACCAAAATGACAACGCTACGTACGCTTCGACCAGGTGGGTCCCAACTGTCAGGCACTTCCTTGCCTGCGAAGATGTAGCTGGTGGGTCCCAGCAGTCAGGGGGGCAAATCGTTTTTTCGCCCGGACGCACTTCCTTGCGTGCGAAGATGTAGCTGGTCGGTCCCAGCAGTCAGGGGCAAACGTTTTTTGCGGAATACGATGGCCCGTCCGGTGGGTCCTCGCTGTCTGGTGGAGGAATAATTATTTTGCACGTAATAAGGAGGCACTTCCTTGCTGCGGCCGTGGACCCAGCTGTCAGCCTCTCCACGTACAGTCCACGTTCGATGGAAGCCGTTCCTTGACCACATTGACCATACCGCACCGAGAGCACCAGGGCGGTGGACGACGGCGAGGCCTAGGAAGGGGACGACGCGGAGCCGGGGAAGACGCGGCAGTGGATGCCCACGCGTAGAGGAGTATGAGGGTTCACTGGTTCACTGCGGTGTGAGGCTGCCGTCTCCGCATAATAACAGGGGGTGTGGGTGAGTAGAGGGATGGACTGGCCAGCGGTGGGAGTAGTAGGGGCAGTGAGGCCACCGCCGCATCGCAGCCGACCACGGGAGGCAGGAGCACAAGGCACGACCGACGCTGGTTTGGGCGGCTGGAGCAAGAAGACCAGAGGTTGAAGAAGCACTACGGCCGTTGGATGGACATCGTACGATCACTGGAGCTAGAATTGTGCATATTGACTAAGTTGACAAAGCCCTCCATCCCCATCAACTTAGTAGGCCCACAAGTTAGCCTGCCACTATACTGGGTCCCAGCTAACAGGGGGAGTATTCATTTTTTTGTGCGTAATAAGGAGGCACTTCCTTGTGTGCGAAGATATAGCTGGTGGGTCCGAGCTGTCAGCGGCGGTAATGTTTTTTTGCAAAATATAGAGGCCCTTTCGGTGGGTCCCTGATGTCAGGTGGAGGAATCATTATTTTGCACGCAATAAGGAGGCATTTCCTTGCATGCGGGCGTGGACCCAACTGTCGGCCTCTCCATGTACAGTCCACTTCAGATGCATGTCGGTCGTTGACCATATTGACCAGGCCACGCCGAGAGCACCAGGGCGGTGGACGACGGCGAGGCCTAGGAAGGGAACGACATGGAGGCAGGGAAGACTCGGCAGTTGTTTCCCACGCGGAGGGGAGTACGACTGTACGAGGGTTTACTAGTTCGTCTGCCATCGCCGGAGAATAACAGCAGGTGTGGGTGAGTAGAGGGATGGCTAGGCCAGCGATGGGAGTACGGTGGGGCGGTGAGGCCTGCGCGGCAACAGAGCCGGCCGCGGGGAGGAGGGAGCAGGCAGTCCCGCCGGCGCTTGTTTGAGCGGCTGGAGCAGGAAGAGTAGAGATTGAAGAAGCACGACGGCTGTTGGATGGCCATCCAACAGTCACTGCTTGTGCGTCAACCTTTTTTTAGGAAAGCCTCAAATCTGTGGAAAACATCATACAACCCATCTGCCATTATTTCTAATAATTTACAGCCCATTTGCTAATTATTAAGGTTTTTTGGAGCCCATATTCTTTTTGTTAGCATTACAGCCCATATTGTGGCCACAGTTAAAAAATTATACGAAATTTTGCATATTTCGGTGCGGTCCGAACTGTTTTTAATCCCGAAATTTCGACTCACATTCAAACTGATTTTAAAAATAAATGTATATCAATATAAAATCCAACAAATTCTCCACGCATAGAAATTAATGTAATTTAAAATCTTGAAATGAAAAAAATATATTTGAAACTAATTGCCGGTTTGATCTATTTTAAAAATATACAGCCCATTTCTCATTACTGATGGGCCATTTTCTCGGCCAGCCGAATGAAAGCTCTCCTCGTCTTGAAAGATTTGCAGCCCAACAGGCCTGACAAAGCGACTTACTTGGCAAATCACAAAAAAACCGGGCTGTGGCCGTGGACCCAGCTGTCAGTCTCTCCACGTACAGTACTCTTCCGATGGAAGTCGTTCCTTGACCACGTTGACCACGCCGCGCGGAGAGCACCACGGCGGTGGACGACGGCGAGGCCTAGGAAGGGGACGACGCGGAGCCGGGGAAGACGCGACAGTGGAAGCCCGCGCGGAGAGGAGTACGAGGGTTCACTGGTTCGGCTGCGGTGTGAGGCCTCTGTGGCAGCACAACCGTCCATGGGAGGCAGGAGCATGCGGCACGACCGGCACTGCTTTGGGCGGCTGGAGCAAGAAGACCAGAGGTTGAAGAAGCACTACGGCCGTTGGATGGACATCGTACGGTCACTGGAGCTAGAATCGTTCATATTGACTAAGTTGACAAAGCCCTCCGTCCCCGTCAACTTAGTAGGCCCACAAGTCAGCCTCCCACAATGGTGGGTCCCAGCTAGCAGGGGGGTATTCATTTTTTTGTGCGTAATAAGGAGGCACTTCCTTGCGTGCGAAGATATAGCTGGTGGGTCCGACATGTTAGCAGGGGGAACGTTTTTTTCACGAAATACAGAGGCCCTTCCAATGGGTCCCAGCTGTTAGGTGGAGGAATCATTATTTTGTGCGTACAGTCCACAGCCGATGGATGTCGTTCGTTGACCACCTTGACCAGGCCACGCTGAGAGCACCATGGCGGTGGACGACGGCGAGGCCTAGGAAGGGAACGACACGGAGCCGGGGAAGACTCGGCAATGGTTGCCCACGCGGTGGGGAGTATGAGGGTTTACTGGTCCGGCTGCCGTCGCCGGAAAATAACAGGAGGTGTGGGTGAGTAGAGGAATGGCCTGGCCAGCACTGAAGTAGGATGGGGCGGTGCGGCCTGTGCGGCAGCACAACCGGCCATGGGAGGCGGGAGCAGGCAGTCCCACCGGAGCTGGTTTGGGCGGCTGGAGCAAGAAGATCAGATATTGAAGAAGCAGCACGGCCGTTGGATTAACATCCAACGGTCACTGCTGCTAGAATCGTTTGTGGACTAAGTTGACAAAGCCAAAGTACACGTCAACCTAGTAGATCCACAAGTCAGCCTCCAAATGTGTACCAAACAGCATACAGCCCGAAATTTCTAGCCAGATTCAAATTAATTTTAAATCTACATATACCTTAATTTAAATTCAATGAAATTTTACCTGCACAACAACAATGAAATTTAAAATATCAAAATCCGAAAGAAAATAGTATTTTGGAACTAATTGCCTGTTTGTTGTATTTTTTCATTTTACAGCCCATTAATTATTACTTATAGCCCATTTATTATTACTTATAGCCCATTTATTATTACTTATAGCCCATTTTCTGGGCAAAATGCATCCCTCCTCGTCTTGAAAGATTTCCGGCCCAGCAGGGCGTAGAAAAGCAAGTAGGCCTACGTTGGTTATTCTGCAAAAAAAACAAAATAACTGGCTAGCCATTTTCAGAAAGGAAAAAAACAAACTGGGCTGGTCATGTGCTAAACATATGAAATAAAAGCCTGGGCTAGACGGGACACGGGTCCTGCACAACCCAATTGATACCCTTCTTCGTCCCGAAAAAACAAAATTACTGCGTGCTCTGCTGGGTCCCTACTGTCATCCTTACCATGTACAATCATCTCCTTATTCCTCTCGGTTGTTGACCATGTTGACAACACCGGAGGGTGGCGCCGCGGCGAGCGAACCAAGGCGGAGGACGATGGTGAGGCCTCGGACAGGAATGAATAGGAGCCGAGGAAGATCACAGCCAACCGTGGGAGGCGGGAGCAGGCAGTCCCGCCGGCGCTGGTTTGGCTTTGGCGGCTCGAGGAAGAATAGACTGAAGAAACGCGACAAACGTTGAATGTCAATCCAACGGTCAAGGTTGGCACAATCGTTTGTTGACTAAGTGGACACCAAGTAGCATGCTTTTTTATATATAGAAAGAAAATCAAAGACTTGGGAAGGCGTACAAAACAAGCTAGTGTACCAGTAAAGAGACGTTGCTGAGTTTTAGAAAAAAGAAAGACGTGCTCCTGTAGCTGGTTCGAATCCAAACCTAGACTATGACTATATATGGTGCTATGCTACTCTGCAAGTAATGAAACTGACATATCCAACGTTCGCTTCTCCTCTTCTCTACTTACTCTGCCACAATCCACAACCCTGGCCGAGTCTTCTACAAATGCCCGAATCATGGGGTAATAATATGTTTAAGTGTTGTTCTGCTGCTTTCAGTTGCTGATTTTTTTAATAGTTTGGTTGATGATCTTCCAATTTGATTCGTGCAGAAAAGGGAAGATTCGTGTGATTTGTATTTCTAGGAAGTTGCTAATGTGGGGGAATGCAACTACGCTGATTATTTGGTTAGCCAAGGAATCCCAATACCAGCAGGTTGGGGTGTTGGACAAGTAACTGAAGGAACGGCAGAAGAGGAAGATGCAGAGCAGAAGGTTAAAGATGCAGTTCCTCTGATCATGGCCAAGCAACAGCTGTTGAATGACCTTGACAGCAATGAGGAGATGAAAGAGCTTGTGAAGATAATGGGCAAAATCAATGTGCTCTGTAGGATGATTGTCTCTTTATTTGCAGTGTATGTAGAACTCGTGATGTATTCAGTGGCTACGACATGAGCACTTTGCTGAAACTAGTAATGAATGAAACCTGTGTAGCAGGCTGGGCATAGTGTTGTGAACATCTAATGATTTCTATTAACAGAAATCAGGGGGTATCCCCTTTTGCTCATATAAATAAATAAATAGCAGAGGCCTTGTTGGGTCAGCTTTGTTCTCATTCGAAGACGTCGAGAAAATTGCAGTCCAACATCAAACTATGTCATCAAATTCAAGTTTCACAGCCAAATATGAGTACAACTAAACAACAATGTCATCATGTTTTAGTTGTCATACAATCACCAAACACAAATCAGCATACATAACAAGTGATGTTCTCACAGCAAAATACTAAACAACATGTTCATCAGGTTTCAGTTGTCATAGCAAACACAATTTCACATAGTAGATAAAAAAATGTCTTCTGACAGGCAAATACGACAAAAGCAATGTAATCATCATCCGCAGCAGCAGCGTCAACATCTTCGCCATGTGTATCAGTCTGAATCGTAATTCCCCATGGTGTCATCACCTTCTTCGTCCTCAATATCCTCGAACATTGGCTTCTTCTTGATCAACTCTTGTATGTCCACAGCACGACAGGCAATCTTTTCGCCGGCGTCATTGACGTGATGGTTCTCAAAGATATTAGGAACATCTGTGTTATCTTGTACATCAGGAGCAGTGTAAGCATCATCTTGTTGTGCAACTTCATTAAACAAATTCCTCTGCTCAAACCTTTGCAATACTCTCCAGTCATCGCTACGTGCAAATGTGTCTTCCAAGAAAAATATATGTGTTGCTTGATTTGCCAAAATAAAAGGCTTGTTGGTCTGGTACGCCGCCTTGACATTGATGGATTTGAAATAATCATCAGCTCTGGGTTTTGCGATCCTGGAAAATAGGTTATACCAATGACTGCACAACAGAACCACACACCGATGATCCTCGAAACTGGAGATATACTACAACTGAACAATGTCTGTTATGTTAGCATACATTTCAGTTGTCTCTTTGTCATATGTATCCGTGCTCATGATGGCATTGTTTTGTGTCTTCATGCCTTCGTCTCGTGCAAGGGTATTGTAGCGCACATCTCCAACAACGCAAGATTCATAATGTCTTACCCGAGTATCAGGACCCATTGCTAGTGAGTAAAGGGCATCATCAACTGCCTACCCATCCTCCCGCATCTTCTTAACCTATGGTTAGAAAATAGACAAGATGATCATCTTATGTACTCAATATATTAAAAAAACTGACGGTGCACTTCAAAAGCTTACATGGTTCTTGAACCATTTCGCAAATCCTGCCATAACCAGTTTGTCAATGTTTCTTGGATTTTGCGGCAGTAACTCCTCTTTGTAGATGATGCACAACATAGTGATCGCGTCAAACATCTAAATATATAAGAATGTGCTGCAAGTTTAGTAGATTACGATGTATAAGCTGCAGTACTGCACTTACTTGATATAAGGTAGTATCTCAGGACAATTATTCAACACATACCAAACCATTTTTTCCAAATCTTTAGGTTTGTCCTCTTGTCGACTCTTCCCTGTAACTCGAACAGAATAATCGAAAACATTGAGCCCGGGATTGTCTTCACCCACCTCTTTGCTAAGCTAATCAGCTACTTCAATGTATTTTGAGCAGAATGTCAACACTTCTGTAGCAATGTAGGCCTCTGCAATGGAACCCTCGGGTCTAGCTCTGTTCCTAACATAGCCCTTGAAAGTGCCTAGCCGCCTTTCAATAGGGTACATCTAGCCATACTGTACTGGACCTCTAAGTAGTGCCTCATCAGGTAGATGAACAGCCAAATGCACCATCACATCAAAGAAGGCTGGAGGATATATATTCTCAAGGTCGCATAGGATAGTTGGTATCTTGTCTCTAAGATGCTCCAAAGCATCTATCCTGATATTCCTACTATAGAGTTCCCTGAAGAATTGTCCCAACTCTGCAACTGCTCTGTATAAGTTAGGGCGGCCCAATCCTCTAAGGATAACAGGTAAAACCCTTTGAAGTAGGACGTGGCAGTCATGAGTTTTCAACCCTTGTACCTTGTTTCCATCTGCACTGACTCTCCTTTCAGGGTTTGAAGCAAATCCATGTGGGAATCTCACACGTGACAGGACCTCGCAGAATTCTTTTCTTTTTACCTTGTCCAAGACGTACACAGCTGGTGCCATATCCTGTGGTTTACCTTCATCTTGCACCTGCAAATCCTTTCTGATACCCAGGTGTGTCAAATCAATCCTAGATTTCAATGTATCTTTCATCTTGCCTTCAATATTAAGAAGTGTGCCGATAATGCTGTCACATATATTTTTCTCGATGTGCATCACATCAAGATTATGCCACAGATCCAAATCTTTCCAATACTCAAAGTCCCACAAAGTGGACCTGCGGGTAAACAATAATCTCTCTTCTACCCTGCCACACTTCCTTCTCCCGCTACCATTACCAGGATGGTTTCCTGGTGTAATATGCCTGACCTTCTCTAATTCCACTTGCAACTCATCGGCGGTGAGCCTCTTTGGCGCGATCACGGTTTTCATGCTTTGCATTAAACACATGTCTTTGGTATTTTCTAGGATGCGGCTTGTCCTTGGCAAGGAAACGACGGTGTCCAATGTAACATATCTTGCTAGGTATTGCGTATGACAACGGATTCCTGTCACAGCAAACACATGCATTGTAACCATGTGTCGTTCGCCCTGACATAGTGCCCAAAGCTGGATAATCATGGATGCACCAAATTATAACATCACACAGAAAGAAATCAGCTGGTGGGCTGCTATATAGGTCTCGAGTGAGAACACCCTTCCATAGTTGTTGAAGTTCCTCCACAAGAGGCTCCATGAACAAATCAAAATCCTTTCCAGGACTTTTTGGACCTGGGATGAGCAAGGCCATCATGTAGTTTGATTCTTTGGTGCAGACATTTGGAGGCATGTTGTAAGGGATAACAAGCACTGGCCACATGCTATATGTGGCGCTCTGGTAGCCAAATGGGTTAAATCCATCTGAAGCTAAGCCAAGTCTAATGTTTCTCGGGTCAGCAGCAAACTCTTTGTGTTTATCATTGAAGCTTTTCCACTCACTACCATGAGATGGATGGCTCATTACATTCTGATCTCTGTACTCCTGGTTCCTAGAATGCCACAGTACATCCTCTCTTGTTTTAGCATCATGAAACAACCTCTGCAATCTTGGTGTAATTGGAAAATGTCTCAGAACATTATGAGGAATCCTCTTCATAGCATCGCCATCTTTCCATCTTGATGATTTGCATTTCGGGCATTCACTTAAGTTGGCATAATCCTTCCGGAACAGAACACAATTATTCTTACAAACATGGATCATATCATATCCAATTCCAACTGCACGAAGGAAATTCTTCATTTTACTATAGGTGTGTGGCAGCTCAGACGCATCTGGGAAAGATTTGCGGAAAGCAGCCAACATCGCATCGAATGATTTGTTGGTCATCCGCTCAGATGTCTTCACCTGAAGAAAGGTGACCATAGCTGAGAATACTGACAGCTTATTTCCTGGGGTGACAACAACGTTGCATTGTTCCAACATGCGGGCCCACCGTTTTTCTTCTGCAGGTGAAAGTTCACGGAATGTATGAGCATTTTGTAGCATTGTTTCAATGTTGGTCAAACTCACTGGCTCCGCCACCACCACCTCCTCCTCCTCTTCCACCTGAGCATCAGGCAGATCAAGATGGTGATCTGCTGCTTCCACGTAGTCAATAACATTGACGTTCACAGCTTCACCATGATGAACCCACCTAGTATATGTGACCGACATCCCATATAAGTGTAGATGATTTTGCACAGTTGACTGGGGTCTTGTAACTGAATTCATACAACTGCTACACAGGCAGAGCACATCTGATTTCGGACCACCGTACTCAGCTCTGATAAAGTTCATGAAGTTTTCAACCCCCTCGACATATGTAGCGGAGAATCTTCGAGCAGAAGTTATCCAAGTCATGTCCATCTATTAGACATACAAATTAGTTCTTCTACTAGATATTATAGGAAAAACATATATGATTTTTTATGAAGTCCAGAAAAAAATACCTAGGTCAATGTCTAAAGCTATGGCGAGATATTTGGACGAGCAGATCTAAGTAACGAAATATATGTAAAGCTAATTCAGCAAATATATTTGAGTGCCAAATTATGGCAGGCTATTTCAGCAGTCAATGAGGCCGAGCACACAGCCATCAAACTATCGAAGGCCATCGCAGCAACAAAGATCGAGTATAAAACGATGTAGAGCTATTTCACCTAACAGATTGGTTACTAGACCATGGCAATCTACGTCACAATAAATATATGGCAGGATATTTTAGCAACTAATTGGCCTTGGCATGCCATCTCAGCTAAGCAGATTGAGTGCAGAATAGGGCAAGGAAGCTTCTTAAGCAGAGCATATTGACAGTAAACTACTTCGGCAAACAGTGAGATTAACAGCGTCTATCAGCTAACATTCAGCGCTACACTGACATGAACGGGGCCTCAGTCTAGAATGCGCGTACCATGGGAGAAGCTGACCGTCGTGCGTCTCCACACGAATGTCACCAGCGGTGGCGGCGCTGACCGCCGTGCGCCTCCACAAGAATGTAGCCAGAGGTGGCGGCGCGGCTAGAGGATGGCAGTTGACGAGAGCGTACTGTGGGAGCGAGAGGATCGCTGGACTGCGTGGTTGACGTATCGGCGCGGCGGGGAGGGCGGCTTTGGCGGAGCGAATGGGGTGGAGGGGGACAGGG
>NC_041384.1:186041686-186050214 GCF_002162155.2 Triticum dicoccoides | reverse complement strand
TTCGCGCGGTGGGCGGGGGGAGTTTGGCGCATGGTCGGTTTCTCCAAGTGCAGTCCCACGTGTGAGTGAAGAGGCAAGTCGAAGCGCGTTCCGTTTGCATGAGCCGTGTGCAGGACCGAACATGTGTGGGGTGCAATGCGACCGCGACAGGAGTGCTGTGAGTGTACCGCCTTTTTCCTTTTAAACTAGGTGCTTCGCCCCCTAAAAAAATTGTTGCTTCACGAGATCCACCGGTACTACTACTAGTAATCCGGTAATCCTGACTAAAGCGGTGCGGCCGGGTCTTTTCCCGCGTGATATGCTGGGAGGTTGGCTTAGTTGGGTTTTTTAGGACGAGTAATGCTACACCTACGTAATCCCAGTTACGTAATTAACGTAATATGAAATGTGTGAGCTGTTGATTGTAGATTGGGGGGAGGGAGGGGCCCACCACCATGAAAACTAGGGGAGGAGAGAGAGAGGCAATTTACATTAACCCTTTCGTAGGTTCCTGTAGATGTAGAAAGATGTGAAATGCGTGAATGTGTAGTGGACGTACTATTGGAGTGCCTAAGATAATTTGTGTATGTATAGACCCTATGTGTTTATTTTACTTCGCATGTTAGATTTGTCTCGGTTCAATAAAAAGCAGAGTTGGTGATGATGGTGTGCCTGTCATCTTGCAATATAGGCCGTCCGATCTATATCTAACGGATAGGAAGGAAACTATGACAATCTACCCGCACTCCTCTCCACATTTGCAGATAAGGCTTTCCCTCGTTCATCCTTTTTCCCACAAGATCTTGATCTTCCATGCAACGCACAAGCATCTTGCTAGTACTCCTACAATATGTATATTATTGTGAAAGTTCATATACACCGGCCGAGATTAATGTAAACACGACAGATTTTCATTACATTTCAAACTTTTATAGGACAGAAAAATAAAAGAAACCCGACCCTAAACCTATTCTACGGCGGCGACCGACGTCCTCCATCTGCGATCTCTATGTACGGGGGCAGGGTTCAAGACCCGTGAAGTGAAGGTGCGGTCTCCGGCGAGGAAGAGTAGAACAAGGGATACGGACCGGCCAGTTGGCACACCATGCCCTGCCGCCTCCCATGCCCTACTCATCCTCGGAGGAGTCCCCGACCTCGGCGGTGCCGGACGTTGGACGGCAGCAAGTAGGACGTGTGGCTGACGGTGCTCCCGTCGTCGGCCGCCAGCGTGGCCACCGCTTGTGCGGTCGCGTCCGCGTCCGGCTACGCCGCTATTGCGTCGCGAGAGGTGACTTGAGCGAGGGCGGCGACCTCGAGCTTCATCCCTGAAGACAAGCTCTCCCGCAGAGCGTTCACACTTGCGGTCATGGTAGATGTGGTGCCAGGTAGGAGGACGATGCGCTATGGTGTGGAGGTTAGCTGGGTGTTGCCGCTTTAAGTAGCGCATTCCGGTGAGGCCAAGCATCCGGGTGCGTCATTAAGTCGCCGGAGTTGGTTCCTCGGGCACCGAGCCTCTTAACGACGACATACGAACGAACGGCATGAATGCGGGCAGCTGGCGCCGGCTGGGAACGCACCGCACGACGGCGCGAGGGACGAGGGTTTTGGTGTGCCAGGGTAGTCAGCTGCGGCCGTGGCAACGTTGGAGATGCCCTTTGCTCACATGCGATCCCCGCATGTCATTGAAAAAGCAAGACGACCCGGCATGGTCTCAGGTCCAGAGGATGCAGTTGGCCGCACTACACCACTCTGCGGACGCGTCGCGGTGCCCCGTGCATCCTCGACGAACCGGGTGTTGGGGTGTGTTTGGATTGTGGCCAAAGTGCACCTTACCAAAATTTTGGTCATGACCCGAAGATTGGTCTTTGTTTGGATGGTTGCCATTTTTTTGGCATGCCAATGAACTCTAGCCAACTCTAGTTCATTTTTCTTGCCAATGTCGACCAAATCATGGGCAACCAGTACCTCAACCAAAATTTTGGTCATGACCCAAAGATTGGTCTTTGTTTGGATGGTTGCCATTTCTTTGGCATGCCAACGAACTCTAGCCAACTCTAGTTCATTTTTCTTGCCAATGTCGGCCAAATTATGGGCAACCAATACCTCAACCAAAATTTTGGCTACCCAATGCTTTGATGGGGCAACCTTGGGCACAAACCAAACATATCGTTGGTCGTGCCACAGCACTAACGCCACCCTCGACACACTGAAACCGACCGTGTCTAGCTACGATATGAGCATGTCACTCACCGCGGTCGCAGTGTCCAAAGGCGGTGCTGGAGCTACGCCCCGTTGTTGGCCCCAACGACCCACATGAATGGTTGTCGATGGCGAGGAGGTCGTGGGTCAGCTCCTCCATTGGACTAGTCTGCGCTACGTCGTCCCGAGGGGTGTGCCCCACATGTCGGTTTCCCTGTTTTCCCGGCCATATTCGAGCGTCAGTGCTCCGCATTACGCATTAGGCCTTTCACTATGTAGGCCAAGCGAGACAACTTATTGTTTATTTGAGCCGTTCAAGTATAATCATGTGGCGTTTGCTTATTTCTCATTCCTCTCCAACCCTCTTCTCCATCGATCATGTCGCCCTCGAGTCGAGTCCATCCTCCTGCATGCCTCATTTGAACATTCCGCCGAGTATCATTTGCATGTACCCACCCTAGTCCTCTTTCAGTAGATCTCCGGACCCCGAGATGAAATCGAGAGGGAACGTGTGGGGGCACGTGATACCTAAGGCAGATTCAAAATTTTAAACCGGTGATCATAGCATCCGCAAATCATATATAAAGGGTATTCAATGTTCGTTTCATTTTTGAACGTACAATATACTCCCTCCTATCCTTTCTAGTTTACATATAAGTTTTATGTGTAGTCAAAGTATCTCTACTTTGATCAAAAAGGTATCAACATTCAACAATGCCCAATCAATATTGTTAGATTCGTACGTACTCCTAGATTTGTACTCAAGATGGTTTCCAATTTGACTATTGACAAGATTAATAGTACATGAGATGTATAATGTGAAAATTATATCATTGGAAACTCCTTTCACATATGAATTTGACCGTATGCTTTGTGTAAATTGCATGTCATATATTATTACTCTAACATTTGGTCAAAGTTAGCCTCGAAAAACGCATTAGACCTTGTATGCTTTGTGTAAGTTGCATGTCATATATTATTACTCTAACATTTGTGTAAGTTGCATGTCATATATTATTACTCTAACATTTGGTCAAAGTAGTATAGTGGAAGTGGATACTCTGACGTGGGTATCCCTGCCTTACCCTCCCTTTCGGTCACTTATTGGCGGACCCCATGCTTGCTAGGCCCCGCATGTCAGTTACTCAATGGGTTCGGCCACGTCAGGGGATCCTCATCCGTAGTATACTCCCTCTATTTTTATTTACTCTGCATAAAATGGAGGGAGTGGTGGTATAATAAATGACGCGGGCAGGGGAGGGGGAGGGACGTCGGTTTGCTCTCAACTGCGGTCCCACAAGCGAGCGAAAATGCAAGACTAAGCGCGTTCCATTCGGTCAGCGACGTGGAGGGTCCAGCATGCCGGGTTGCAACGCGAACACGACAAGAGCGATGTACAGTCAAAACCGATTGACCGGTCGTCACCGGAACCACTATTCACACCAGAACCTTCGTTGCTCGGCCTACGCCAGCCACCGCCCTAAAACCACACCAAATCTCCAGCCCATTCCCCCACCTTTCGACCCCCTAGCCCGCATCAAGCGTCCCCTAGTTCGCCGGAAAGCCATGGTGCGCCGCAAGATCACTTACTACAAGATGCTGATACCGAAGCGCCGCGCAGAAATCGCGGCAGCGGTCGGCGCCACGGACCTTCGTTCCCAAGCTCGCTTTGCGGCGGGCCAATCCCCAAGTTCTCTGGAGCCAAGCTACGAGGAGGAGGAAGCCAATCCAATGTTCATGGCGGAGGTCGCGTCGCAGAAGGCCCCCGATAGGTATGAGGCGATGGACATCGACTTCGTGCCGGTGTCTGAGTCCCCCATGGTGCAAGCGGACCAGCAGTTCAACATGGTGATACTAAAGGAGGATCAGGAGGCAGAGGCTCAACTCTACGCGGAGCGCGCGCATGCCGCTGCCATCGAGGCTCTCCTGCAGGTGGAACCGGATGTCGTGGATGTGAACCGGGCGGCGGAGGCTCAACTTGAGGCGGAGCGCCATCGAGGCCCTCCTGCAGGCGGAACCGGATGGCAGAGGCTCGACTCGATGCAGAGCGTGCAGATGCCGCTCTCATCAACGCCCTCCTTTAGGCGGAACCGGACGTCCTGGACTTGAACCGGGTGGCGGAGGCTCGACTCGACGTGGAGCGCGCAGATGCCGCTGCCATCGAGGCCCTCCTGCAGGCGGAACCGGACGTCCTCGACTTGAACTAGGCTGTGCTCTCGTTCGTGCAGAGCGCCCGCACGCTCCGCTTGAACGAGTAGCTGGAGGCCGAGGACAACCACGGTGCGGAGGCACACGTCGGCAGCGACGGCTGGTTCGCACTGGCAGCCAAAGACGACGAGGCCGTCTCTTTCCGCAAGCAGTCATAGTTTTTCTTTATGTTGTTGTTTTTATGGATCTTTTGCTGTGTAAAAACATATATTTGTTATGCAAGTTGCCTGACTTGGGCCAGTCTACCATTTCAGGCGGTTGGATGAATATCCTACGTCTCCTAACCCTTCTTTCCTTCTTCCTCACCTCTTCTTCTTCCCCAACAGACCACCGCACGGGCCGTACGGATACTCCCCAACATGCGGTTGGATAAACATACTCTATGAACGAAAATTATGTGTTAGTGATAGGATGGCTGAGTTTGGGTTGTTCACATGCGACATCACGTGTTAGTAAGGGTGCGTTCCCTTGGTTGGGTTTGCGGCGTGCAGGAGCGACTGTGTGAGGGTGCGGTGCGACAGCGACGTGCATGAGCAACCGTGTGAGGGTGCGGTGCGACCGCGACAGCCGTGCGCAAGTGTACCTTCTTCTCATTTTGAAAACTTTAGGCAAGCTTGGCAAAAATGTGTGGCGAAGTTCGGCAATGCAAGGCCTAGACCCAAAAAGGATAAGTACGTACGTACTAGGAGTACTAGTGTTAAAAAAGAAAGGTGGGGTTTTCCTTCGCGGGATTTAATCGATACAAATCCTCGTTTCACGTGTCAATTAATGCGTATTTTTTCTCCAAAGACCAAAGAGCTAACCATCTCACTCCTCATCGCTTGATTAATGCAGCGCCATGCAAACCAACCTTCTCACTTCCGCATGCATGCATGTCGTCTCTCTCTCTCCCCTGTCCATCTCTCTGCACGCATGCGCCTCTCGCTCTCTCTCCCGTTTCTGCATGCAAGCAGCTCTCTCTACCTTGGGAAGATGCAAAGCACATGGGAAAGAGAGATGGGATTACTGCAGGCATGCATGCGGTGGAAAGGGATGGAGGGCCCGGTTGGAAAGAGCAGCGAAAAAATGCCAATGCACCGAGCATTGCGGGGAAAATGAAATTTTCTTCGACGCAGACAAAAAAGGACCGGAGGGAGTACTACTAGGAGTACTGGTGCGGTGAGATGGTTTCTCGAAGAAGACGATGGAGAAGCGGAGTCAGCGAAGAGTGAAATGATGGTTGCTTCGTCCGTGCTTTTGTGATTTTACGCCTCACTGCTTTGTGATTTGTGATAGAAGGGACAGGGGAGTAGACTCCGTGCTCTATACTGTACTACATGCGTCCAAGCATGGGAGAAAGAGGAGAGACGATGCATTTTTCTATTCCTTCAATCAATCAATCAGGGAGCTTCGGTTCCATCTTTTTGGCTTTGGCAACACCGTCCACAATGGTTCCCACGATGCCAAAAGCTATTTTCACATTTGGCTACACATTGTGGATGCCCTTAACCATACCACTTGGTTTTGCTCCTGTGTGCTATCTATACAAATCTCAATTATATTGATCTAAAAAATTATAGAATCAAGATTAGTAAAAAGGAGGTGATTTTGCCACGCGGATGGCGGGGGAGGTTTCTTATTTGATCAGTGCTACATCCACGTAATGGTTTACGTAAAGTTACGAACTGATGTGATGTGGGACTATTTGATTGGATTAAAGGAGAGGATTAGGCCCACCCTACCTGAAAATCAGGGGGGCATATATAGATTAGATGGAAAGTATACGTAGCAGCTACGTAGCCCTTTGTAAGTCTAGGATTAGGCTTCTTATTTTCGGAGGACGTTGTCCTGGCAGTTTGCTAACATGTGGTCCCACGTTTTAGTGCTTTACCAAGCCGATCCGCGTCCCACATGAGGCAGAACAACGGCAGAAGCAACACTTCATTAAGTTGAAGAAGATGAGGGAGAAGTGGATTCAGTAACGAGTGAAATGATGGTTGCTTCGTCCCTCCAACTTAACTGCGGGAAAGGTGCAACTTTGTGATTTGACGCCTCATTGCTCATTACTACGCCGGCGCCATGACTGGGGTGCTTCACCCCGGCTACTTTGCACTGTATTCCGGTATGACACATGGACCCGGTAGCTTGATGTCCCACATGTCGGCGAAAGGGACTAGAAGATTTATGAAAGCGAGCGCTCCACTCTTACGACGGAGGAGTAGACGACACGACGGCCCAGTGAACTGTCACTTGTACTGTATAGTACTATAGTTTTGCTGTTTCACATGATCCATCAATACAAACCCGATTAAACAGGAAAGGGCAGGATTTTTCCCGTGCGGTAGATGATACTAGCCATACATTTCAAAGGCAATTTTAATGTATGCAAACTGAATAATTATAAGTAACAATATGATATCTAGTAAAACTAAAAACACATATGATTTATTGTGTTAGAGTGTAGTAGTAGTGATGTATTGCATACTGTAGTTGTTAGATGTAACATGCGAGAACGTGTAGAGATGTAGTTTTGGAGGGCCTACAGAGAGAAAAGCGTAATACGGTCACCGAACTTCAGAATAAGCTGATTATGGTCACTATATACGTTTTGCGGTGATTATACAGTCACTTGCTCATAGTTCAACATCGGATTGCACTCTGTTGACCGGCCAAATAGTCTGCATGGCGCCATGTTTACTAGTTAAATTGACCATGTTCCTTGTGGGTCCCACCTATCAGTTCGCAAAGGCAAAAGGTCAGATAAACACAAATTTACACAGGCACGACAAGGCTCCAACCCGTGCACGGGAATCACCTGGTTGTGTATGTGTCTGTCAGGGCCTGATGTGTGCGCATGCACGTGTAGGTTGAGCACTTGAGCGTGAGAGTGTGTATTGGTCGTGTGGTGTACTGGTGTGTGCATGCATGTGTGCGTGTGAGTGTTGCGTGCGTGCGTGGCTGTGTGTGTACGTGTGAGTGTTGCGTGCGTGCGTGGGTGCATGTGTTTGTGTGAGTGTTGCGTGGATGCAGTTCGTGTGCATGCGTGCGTGTGTGTATAATCACCACACCAGCTCCTGTGTGTTAAAACAGACGGCTCAGCATACCAATACAAGGCCACCTTGTCCGCTGTGCCCGCGGTCATGACTTCGAAGCACTGTCCAAATATTTTTTGTCGTTTGTTTTCATTCTTACTAGCAAGATGCTCGTGCGTTGCACGTAACATCAAGATGCATTTGTATGACTTGTTTATCTTGTGAGAGAAAATGATGAATGAGGGAAGGCCTTATTTGCAAATGTGGAGAGGTGTGTGGGTACCTTTTTGCAAAATTGCCATACTTTCTTTCCTATCCGTTAGATACATATCAGACGACCTATATTGCAGGATGGCAGGCACACCATCATCACCAACCCTATTTTTTATAAGAGTGTATTTTATGTATTTTATAAGAGTGTAGATGTAGAGTAGATACAAGTCGACAGGTGGGCACGATGGTAGTGAGATAATGTGATGCAACACTAGAGGTGCCACGTGGAGCGTTTAACTGGTCAACTAGTCATGTCATGAGCAAATACAGAGTTGTACGGTGAGCTCATGACTGTATAATAACCACTAAACGTAAATGGTGACCGTAATGAGTGGATTCTGAAGTCCAATGTACGTATCATGCTTTCGCTTCAAGTATAATGATCGTCATGGCATATATCGCGAGAGAAAGATGAAACATGCGTGAATTTTCTAGGGGCTTACTTTTAGTGGACCTGGAGATAGTTTTGTGTGCACACGTGAAAGGGGCGTATAGGGGGGGTATGCGATGGAGAGAGAGATGCTCTTTGTTTCTCTTTATTATGACTAACTTTGTATATAGTATAAAAATATACAAATTCACAGTGCGGAATAAATATCATTGTGGGCACCATGGAATGCAAATTAGCGTTCGTACTCCTCCATATAACTTTGTAATGTTGTATATATGTAGAAACTCTAAAATATTTTTTTGGCCACACTTTATTCAAAATGAATGTTGTATGTGAAATAAACGTGAAGAGAGGGCTTTTTAGATCAATGGGGTACGTGATGTAACATGTGTGAATGTGTAGTTGATGCATTTGGCGGGGCCTAGAGAGGTATGTGTGTGTATTACGTATTCGAGAGAGGCATGGAT
>NC_041384.1:186016961-186041287 GCF_002162155.2 Triticum dicoccoides | reverse complement strand
GAGATAGCACGAGAAATGAGAGTGGTCTAGAGAGAGAGACGAATATGACGTCACGACAAGAGATTCCATTCCCTTGAGTGTGTTTATGCAAGGGGGGAGGGAATAGAGACACCAGGAGAAATTTTCTGTGTGTGTGGTGTTTGTGTTGGTATATGTGGGTGTGAGAAGATAATGAGACGTGGGGGCAGAGGGTGTGTCACCGCGTGAGGTCCGGTGGGTCGAGGTGAGGCCCTTCGTTCGGTTCCGTCCTGCGCCACATTGGTCGGCCCGTGACGCATTTAGGAAGACCCATGGATGACTAGTCATACAAGACAAAGATAGCAGAATTGTGAAGGGCTCTATGTCCACTGACAAAGCCGGCTAGGACTTGTAACCCTAGGTTCTGGGACTAAGGTAACCCCTTTATCTCTGATATTACTATTCATCCAACCTAACTTTAAGGGGCATCCTACAGAATGCTCTGCTAGAATCATACTCGTCGATTAGGAAGAGAGGTGTGAGACATGCGTAAAGATAATGTGTGTACATGAGACACGTAGGCATGTCCATGTATATAGAAAGGGTCGATGAGGATTGTGCGTGTGTATGTTTGCGAGAGGAAGAGTGCTTGTGATAAAGGTTAGTGGAAATAGTTGTAAATGGCTACGAGAGGGAGGGAGGGTTATATCTAGAGCATGTGTGCGAGAAAGACACCTCGGGAGAGAGTGTGTGAGCATGTGTGAGAGACCACCGATGGAGAGTGAAACTACACGTAAAAGACTGCTCTACACATTGATTAACGATATAAATTGTATCCAAATATTAGGATGGGATCATGATATTTGCAATTCGCGTAAGGAGCGGTCATTGATCCATAAGACATCTAGATTCTATCGAATTTGAGCATGTCTATGTCATTATTCGACACAATTGATCCACATAGTTAGTATTTTGAACTCCAGACAATGCATCGCTTTAGCAATCGAATATAAACGTGAGTATAGTTCATGTTGTGTGTGTAAAGCACATTATACATACGAAAGTTACACAATGGACATTATAAATAGCTACCTATGAACTAGCATACATTTGAATTAAACTTAAGGTGGTTTAAAAAATCGAATTCAACATGAAGTCCATTCAATTATTTGAATTTGATATCATGGCATTTGTAAACCATACCAAAATTATGGGGGCACCAATCTTTGCTCTAATTTTTTACATAATAGCATATGTAGTCGTGTACAAAATAGATTCAAATTTAGCTCCTCCATTCCAAAATAATCATAGTTATAGGATTTTCATGTGTCAAAATTTCAAAAAGAAGCGGATAATTTAATGAGGTTTTCAAACATACAAGGTCAAATATAACATTGTCTATTTAGGTCAATCCTAATAGTTCAAGAGTACTCTAAACGTGAATGCTTGTGTTTCAAAATTTCGAACGAAGCGCCAAAAGAGCCTCTACTCGCTCGAAACCGCGTGAGACCAATGTCTGGTAGTACAAGGAAATTACTTTTCTAATAACTCCGACACGTGAAACCTACCGGCCCGACGTCCAAAGGTCTAAACTGGGGTAGGTTTGTAGCTTCATCTAGACGCCACGCAACCGCATCCGAAAAACATTCATACACAATGGCCGGCTAAGCACACATGCGCGCGGCCGAAATCGCTCCCGCCCACTATTTGGGACACCTGGGATTACCATCCTACCCCCGACCCGCAGTAGGTCCGAAATTTAAGAGGGGGGCAAAGTTTGTACTTTCCCCAAATTTCAAACAAGCGCATCCCATGTTCTGTTCAAAAAAGCCAAAAACAAGCGCGTCCCAGACCGAAACATGGTTCCCCCCACCCATCTGATTCCCCATTCGTACTCCGTGGGCGCCAAAACTACCTCTCCACCAGCCGCGAAACCCCGGCGTCCTCCGTCCGCCACCCCATCCCACCCATCAACCGCCGCCCTCCTCCGTCACGCCGGAGCCGATACCCTGACGTCGTCGTCCACCACAACCTCAACCGCAATGCCCTCCACGGCTAGTAGTTGAAGCCGAGGCCGAGCCGTCCGTACCCGAGCCAGTTCAACCACGCCATCTTGCGCCTCACCGCTGCCGCTCCAACTTCGCCACCCTCCACCGCACCGGAGCTGTTCCTGCCACGCCGTCCTTCGCCACCTCGGATATGCTTCCCCTCCGCTGACATACGGCCACGACAACACAGTCAACAATTTGGCCATGGGTTTGTCCAAGCCTGCACCCTCCAGAACATCGGTTTCCCCGATAAAAAGAAGACCAACGCGACATGTGGAGGTGACCACACCGGCAACTGAAAAAGGTACTCCTCTTCCCTTATTCGTGCAAATCTTACGTCTCTGCTTGCACGGTATTCATCCCACAGAAGACACTAGTTGACCGCTTCTTCTTGATACTAGATGTTCCTAGTAACTCGCGATGCACAAGGTTTCTCATCATATACTATTTCACCTTAGCTAGAGGTCTGCCGCCCCCCTGAATTTCAATTTCTGGCCAGTTGATTCCCAATTAATGGAAGCATTCCCCAGCGTAACAGGTGCTAGTACGCCTATTACGCCGGGGAAGCAGCGCCTTGGTGTTTATCTTAGGGGCGTGTGCGGCCTAGAGCTATTGGCGCCCGATCTAGAGGTCGGCCGGGATTAAAGGGATGGCCTGGGGGCGCTGCCAAGCACGGCGGTGGTGTGAGGTCGATGGGAGGGCGGGGCGGCGGAGGCAGGGGTCTGGGCTGGTGGTCGCTGGCGGTTCGAGAAAGATCGTCAACAGTGACTGGCGGGAGGTAGACGAAGGCCATCTGCCCGTTCCTTATAGATCAGACGGTTCATTAAAAAAATCGACTGGCCTATTTATTTTCAGTCGACTGTTATCTTAGATATGACCACATGTGGTGGTGTGCTGGAGGAGTACCTGCATTTGCTGTGCTCATATATTACAAAATCATACGGAGTAGAATCTAATTTGTTTGCCATGCAATGTTGTAGAGCTATCATATGTCTCCTATCATTTATTTTTCAGCCACCTGCTACTTTTACAGTGCACTAGTTCTGCACACACTTCACCCTTACTCTCACTATTGTGTTTTTATGCAAGGGTATTTCAGACTCTGCTACCATGAGAGAAGCCAAAAAGAAAAGAGAGAAGTCTCTCCAGCTTCATATGCGGGTAGGCAAGACACGTTACAGCGCTATAAAGGGTGCAGTGTCAGCAGATGGAGACGGTAAACGTAGCTCTGGAGTTGATGACCTCGCTTGCAATGAACCACCATCCTAGGTGCTTGCTTTAACTTCGCGGTGTCATATGTGGTTGCATGTTCCATATGGTGTCTAGCTTGTATTCAAAAGGCCGAAGTCGGTAAGATAAGGAAAGATATTTTTTTACATGAACCACCATCCCGTGAGCACCATAAGACAAATAGCTAGTCAGGGCACTGGCCGAGCCAGTGACAAGCCCAGCAAAGATAGGCATCACCTGGAAGCATGCTAAAAAGCTGTGATGGTGGCGAAGCAGCCCGCCTCCCACCAGGCTCTCAGGTCCTAGATGATCATGCTCACCACTCCAGCCGGATGTCTAGCTTGTATTGCTTCCAATTTGGTTAAATTGCATCTGCTTAGCTTACACATTATACCTTTGAATATGACATGCCTTTCTGTTTTGGTACATACTAGTACATCTGTGTATTAACCATGTTATTACATCAAACTAATGTTCTTGTGTATCCCTCATCAATCACTTATGACGAGGCAGGCAGGCAAGGGGACCACTCCTCATTTAAAGAATGCAACATCAGCCTCCCGACATGATTCTCAAGAAACAGAAATGCTAGACGAAGATAGTGAAAGCTCTGTAGTTGATTACAACATTCCCCCCACACTAGCATCGCAGGTGCTTGCTCTAACTTGGCAGCGTGATATGTGGTTGCATGTTGCATATGGTGTCTAGATTGTAATTCTTCCAATCTGGTTAAACTGCATGTTCTAGTCTGCTTAGCTTATACATTATACCTATTAATGTGACATGCCTTCCTGTATTTAGTACATAGTACATCTGTCTATTAAGCATGTCCTTACATAAAACTATTGTTTTTTTGTATTTCGCATCAATCAACATGACGAGACACCTTTAGTATATGCAGTGCGATATTAGTTGCATCTTTCATATGATTTATAGCATGTGCTACTTCTAATTTGTTGAAATTCCATTTATGATGGGACGCTTTTAACTTGGCAGAGTCATATTGGTTGCATCTTTCATGTGGTGTCTAGCTTGCATTGCTTCTTATTTGCTGGAATGGTTTCTGCTTAGTTTACACAAACAGTTGTGAACATGCCATGTCGTCCTGTTTTTCGTACATATTCCATCCTGGTATCATGTGTTTGCCTTACATCAAAGTAGTGATTGTCAGTATCATGCATGAATGAGTTTTGAAGAGAGAATTTTATTGCTTTTTCTTGTCAGTTTTACTTGACAATTCAAAATCAATAAAGCGGAAGGAAGTTAGCAAGGCAGCGGATAAAGGTGCTCCTTCCGAACGGAGGGCCTCTACAGTTTCTACTCCTCCACACCCCCAAGATGATTTCCAAGACAACACATGCATAGACACTCAACAAAGCTGTGTTTATGATGAGCATGTCTCCCCTAGTGCAGCATCATCGGTGCTCCCTCTAACTTGGCACTGTTATATGTGGTTGCATGTTATGTGTGATGTCTAGCTTGTATTGCTTCTAATTTTTTTGAATTCCATCTGCTTACTTTACACATTATACTTGAATAAGACACGTGTTCCTGTTTCTAGAACATACAATATCTGTCTATCACACCATGTTCTTACAGCAAATTACTGCTGTTGTGTAACCTGCAACAATCACTTATCATAAGATACGTTTGACTTTGGAGTGTGATATAGGTTACATCTCACATTCTTTTCTAGCTTGTACTACTAATTTGTTGAAATGGCACTTACGACGAGACAGTTTTAACTTGGTAGAGTGATATTCGTTGCATCTTTCATATGGTGTCTAGCTTTCATTGCTTCTAATTTGTTGAAATGCCTTCTCCTTAGTTTACACATCATAAGCTGTGAATATGCAATGATGTGAATATGCAATGGCACTAATGACGAGAGACCTCTAACATGGTAGTGTGATGTTGTTTGCATCTTGCATACGATTTATTTCTTGTACTGCTTCACATTTGTTTAAACG
The DNA here is from genome assembly GCF_002162155.2 of Triticum dicoccoides. Taxonomy (NCBI): domain Eukaryota; kingdom Viridiplantae; phylum Streptophyta; class Magnoliopsida; order Poales; family Poaceae; genus Triticum; species Triticum dicoccoides. The sequence continues at coordinate 186,036,081 of NC_041384.1, read as the reverse complement.
CCATTTATGATGAGACACTGTTAACTTGGCAGAGCGAGATTTGTAGCATCTTTCATATGGTGTCTACCTTCCATTGCATTGCTTCTAATTTGGTGAAATGTCTTCTTCTTAGTTTACACATCATAGCTCTGGTTATCTCTTCCGTCCTGTTTTTCATACATATTACATCTTCCTATCATGTGGTTGTCTAACATCAAAGTTCAGTTCGTATGCATCACGCATCAATTTGTTCTGAAGAACTAAATAGTTATTCGTTTTTCTTGTCGGCTTGACTTAACATGGCACAGAGAAAGAGGAAGAAACACTGAATGGCAGGGAATGAGAAGCGGATGAATCCTGCAGATTCTGCTGGTACTGATGGTGCAATAGAAGGTCAAAGTCCAGTGGAAAATTCTACAAACACGGCATCCCATGCTACACAAGTTGCAAAAAAAGCCAAACCGAAACAAATAGCTACCACCAAACAAGCAGAGACAACCCTAGTTCTTGCAACACCTACCACAGTACTACCAGCTGCGCGACTTACTCGTGCGTCAACTGAGCTAGCAGCATGTTCCCAAGCTCCCTTGCCACCTGACACTACTTCCCAAGCACTCTTGACACAAGACAAGTTGGCAATATCAGATGAACCTTGTGAGCTTCAACAACAAGAAGGTAGTTGCTGGAGTCAAGTTACAGTTGCATGCTTCTTTATATGTAGTCTCATAGTTTGATGTACACTAACACTTCCTATGTTCGTTGTTGGACTAGCACCTACGCGCAAGAGGAAACAAACATCAGGGATAATGCTCGATAGGTTAACTAAGTCTAGAGGAGGAAGAATGGGGATCCATTTTGGGGCAGGTTTAAAAAGGCCACGTGATGCTACAGAGTCAGCCAAGTTAGTATTAGAGGCAGCGGTTGCCGTTAGGTGTCATGTACATATCCTCCCAACATGGATTCAGTACAGGAATGACAAAGACGAAACCCAGTTCAACACCTTCCTCGACCATTTATCTGTAAGTATGGTTATGTATGGAAACTAGTAATATAGTCTTGCTCTGTCCCATACTTTCTAGGTTGCTGATAATGAGACTCCCATAATTTTCAATAGATGATGTTCAAGTTGGATAGCCAAGATGATGCAACCATACAAGCTTGCACCAATGTTTTCAAGTCTGCTCTGCGGTAGTATCGGTATAACTTAAGGAAAACTCACTTTGAAGGCAAGGCTAACAGTGAACTTTCCCAAACATCTCCAGTGGAAAATATATCGGATGAAGACTCGAGGGGCCTTGTTAAACACTTGTCTGATCCGAAGTATCAGGTACATTATATATATGTGATTAGATCACATGTTGAAGTCCTATTTATGCATGTGCCACACAAATCTATCTTCTTGTAGGTGAACTGTTCAAAGAACAAGGCCAACCGTACGAAAGTGAAATTCCAACAGACGACAGGATCTCGTAGCTATATTGCACACTGCGAGGCTCTTGTAATTAGTTGTTGTTTCACTCTTTTCGCTGTACCATATTATCAGATCTATATTGACTTGTTCGAAATGTAGAGGAAAGCCTACAAGGACCAAAAAGTACCTGAACCAAATGATGTGGTAATCTTCAAGGACTGTCACACCAGCAAGAAGAAGGGCATGACTACACTAGTCAAAGCCGCTGTTGTAAGTCCTTAATCCTCATGCCTTTTAACTACTACTTAGTCTGACTTGTGCCTTAAACTGCATGGTTTGCAGCCAATGTCTATTACTCTTTTCAATTTTATACACAATTGTCTTAGCGTATCATTGCACCTTACAAGGTTTAAAAGAGAGGAGTGATGTTCCTTTGATCTTGACCCGTAATCTAGTTCCGTGCTGGACTTGCCCACACAATGTTACAATTGTCTGTTTCTCTGTTCTCAGTTGTTTTGTGATATGAATGATGTCATACTATGCTTACCGTATTATAAACTTCGTCTCTTTATCCTTAGCCCTCAATACAATGTGAAGAAATAGACAATACATTAGCGATGGTACATGGTCATATGTTTGGAACCTGGTTTTATTATGTACTTTGCAATAAAATACAACTAATATTTTACATGGGTTCACCAGAATAAGTTCTGTATATAGACCAAAGCTATTTTGTTTGGTTTTGCTGCCTCCTTAATATCTTCTGTTCTGGTACTACTAATGTAAAACCTCAACTTTTCAGCGAGCTATGGAAAAAATGGTGGAACCGCCACCTTCTGAAGGTGGCGAGGCAACTATGACTGCAATGTCAGCTCTTGCTGCAGTGGGTCAGTACCTGTCCACTAACAGTGCCAAAAGCACGTTCCTGCGTAATACTGGGTTGGTTGTTAAGGCAATATCGTCCAAACTGCCTCATCATCAAGATATGTAAGCTCAAAGCAATGTTGTATCTACGCTCCAGACACAAGTCCATTCCCTAACAGAGACCCTTTGTGAAACAAGGAGAAACATTGCTCAATGTCGTCAAGATATGCATGATTTTGAAACCAAACTATCAGACACTTGCTATGTTGTTCAGGAGCCTAGGAGAAATGAAGGCGATGGTTATGGTGGTCCATCAGACAATACATCATGAAAACATAACAGTCAGGTCAAATGAACTGAGCTTCTGAACTTCTGGTGGTGCATTTATCTACTAGAATGTTAATTTTTATGCCAACCTTCCTTTTGTTATATAGTTGTAATTTGTTTTGGTGTGATACAAAATTTATTCTTAACGTGCAGCCACCGGCTGAAGAAAATAGCAAGCCATTTTTGTATAGTGTAGGGTGTTCCCTATATTAACACTGGCGGCGATCTTTGATGCCTAGTGGATGTAATCTGTGCAATCGCCTTAATAGCCTAGCGGTAGTTTCGGCCTTATTTATTTCCTAGTCTTCTTTTTCCCTGGTTTGCTAGTGGCCGCAACTACCATGGGCCATATACGGGCCGTAGGATCCATGGGTCTCCTACGGGCCGTCGATAAATGGGCCTGTAATCGGTGGGCCTCGGGCCGTCGGATAAATGGGTCTACATGGGTCGTAATCGGGCGTAATTGGTATCGGCCCAGCACGGTAACAGGCCGTTAACAGGCCGTAGGACAGCAAAGGCTTAATTCTGTCACAGGCATAACGGGTTGTTAATGGGCCAGAATATAGGACGGGCTGGAAACGGCACAACGGGTTAATAGGCCAGAAACGGGCCGACTCTTGCCATGGGCCGAATTTGGCCCATTAGGGGAACATGCCAGTAACAGGCCGACTCTTGCCATGGGCTGAATTTGGCCCATTAGGGGAACATGCCAGTAACGGGCCGGAAGTAATCGAGGGCCGAAAAGGAGCCCAAGAACGTATGGGCCGTCAATAGGCCGAAAGCTAACACGGGCTGGAAACGGCCCATGTAAATCACGGGCCGTTAATGGGTATAAAGAAAATTACTGTTCATTATGGGCTAGAGTCACCGTGGGCCTGTAAAGGGCCGAAATATACGAAGGCCTCATATGGGCTGAAAGACGTTGTGGTCCATACATGGGCTGAAAGTGAAATGGGATGGTGTTATATTCGATGGCCCACATGACGTTGTTGGGCCGATTTCCTTTAGGGCCTAACGGGCCGTGAGTTAACGGGCCGTAAAATGGGCTATTTGCGAAGAGACCATTAACAGGATTTTCATGGGCCAGCCCGTTAACTTTTGACCAAGTCAAACGGGCCGGCTTTGTAAGCTAAATGGGCCAGTGGTGGGCCGTGGCACGTGTCGACATATCATAGGCGCCTATCTGACCCACTGACGAGCTGCACGTGTTTTGTCCGGCCAATAAGAATTTTACACATGGAAATTTCCCATTGGTTGGGGCTGTTAACGGGTTATCGGATCCAAAACCCGACTCGATAGCTTAACGGCGTTCCATTACGGTGGATGCCACGTGTCGGTCACCCTTGACGAAAGCACTTCTGTGACGCGCGATTTATCGTCATGGAAGTGGACACTTCCGTGATGATAATTTTGGTAATGTCATGGAACACTTCTACGACAGCACATGTATGACTATCTTGATTCTGTCATAAATTTGTCATGGATGTACATGCATGACAAAAAACGCGACCTACTATGACAAACACGTATCATCACGGAAGTGTATTTTTTTTGTAGTTAATGCTACCGCCAAACAAAGCAGAATAAGATGCATAAAGGATAAACATCACATGCAATCAATATAAGTGATATGATATGGCCATCATCATCTTATGCTTGTGATCTCCATCTCTGAAGCACCATCATGATCACCATCGTCACCGGCGAGACACCTTGATCTCCATCATAGCATCGTTGTCGTCTCGCCAACTATTGCTTCTACGACTATCGCTACTGCTTAGTGATAAAGTAAAGCAATTATAGGGCGATTGCATTGCATACAATAAAGCGACAACCATATGGCTCCTGCCAGTTGCCGATAACTCCGTTACAAAACATGATCATCTCATACAATAAATATAGCATCATGTCTTGACCATATCACATCACAACATTCCCTGCAAAAACAAGTTAGACGTCCTCTACTTTGTTGTTGCAAGTTTTACGTGGCTGCTACGGGCTGAGCAAGAACTGTTCTTACCTACGCATCAAAACCACAACGATAGTTCGTCAAGTTGGTGCTGTTTTAACCTTCTCAAGGACCGGGCATACCCACACTCGGTTCAACTAAAGTTGGAGAAACTGACACCTGCTATGTCTCGAGCTAGCGTTGGTTTTCCCCGAAGAGGAGGGGGTGATGCAGCACAGTAGCGTAAGTATTTCCCTCAGTTTTTGAGAACCAAGGTATCAATCTAGTAGGCGGTCACGCGCAAGTCCCTTGTACCTGCACAAAACGGTAGCAACTCGCAACCAACGCTTAGGGGTTGTCAATCCCTTCACGGTCACCTACGAGAGTGAGATCTGATAGAGATAATATTTTTGGTATTTTTGGTATAAAGATGCAAAGTGAAAAGTAAAAGCAAAACAAGTAAAATAAAGTAATGGAGATCGATATGATGAGAATAGACCCGGGGGCCATAGGTTTCACTAGTGGCTTCTCTCAAGAGCATAGATATTCTACGGTGGGTGAACAAATTACTGTTGAGCAATTGATGGAATTGAGCATAATTATGAGGTTATCTAGGTATGATCATGTATATAGGCATCACGTCCGTGACAAGTAGACCGACTCCTGCCCGCACCTACTACTATTACTCCACTCATCGACCGCTATCCAGCATGCATCTAGAGTATTAAGTTAAAAACAGAGTAACGCCTTAAGCAAGATGACATGATGTAGAGGAATAAATTCATGCAATATGATAAATACCCCATCTTGTTATCCTCGATGGCAACAATACAATACGTGCCTTGCAACTCTTTCTGTCAGTGAGTAAGGACACCGCAAGATTGAACCCAAAGCTAAGCACTTCTCCCATTGCAAGAACTACCAATCTAGTTGGCCAAACCAAACGGATAATTCGAATAGACTTGCAAAGATAACTCAATCATACATAAAAGAATTCAGAGAAGATTCAAATATTATTCATAGATAAGTTGGATCATAAACCCACAATTCATCGGTTTCAACAAACACACCGCAAAAAGAAGATTACATCGAATAGATCTCCACGAGAGAGGGGGAGAACATTGTATTGAGATCCAAAAAGAGAGAAGAAGCCATCTAGCTACTAGCTATGGACCCGAAGGTCTAAAGTAAACTACTCACACTTCATCGGAAGGGCTATGGTGTTGATGTAGAAGCCCTCCGTGATGGATGCCCTCTCCGGCGGAGCTCCGGAACAGGCCCCAAGATGGGATCTCGTGGATACAGGAAGTTGCGGCGGTGGAATTAGGTTTTTGGCTCCTCTTTGGTCTAATGGGGGTACGTAGGTATATATAGGAGGAAGGAGCACGTCGGTGGAGCTCCGAGGGGCCCACGAGGCAGGGGGGCGCGCCCAGGGGGGCGCCCTCCACCCTCGTGACCTCCCCGGGAACTTCTTGGAGTAGGGTCCAAGTCTCCTGGATCACGTTCGGTGAGAAGATCACGTTCCCGAAGGTTTCATTCCATTTGGACTCCGTTTGATATTCTGTTTCCTCGAAATACTGAAATAGGCAAAAAACAACAATTCTGGGCTGGGCCTCCGGTTAATAGGTTAGTCCCAAAAATAATATAAAAGTGGAAAATAAAGCCCAATATAGTCCAAAACAGTAGATAAAGTAGCAGGGAGCAATAAAAAATTATAGATACGTTGGAGACGTATCAGGCATCCCCAAGCTTAAATCCTGCTCGTCCTCGAGTAGGTAAATGATAAAAAGAGAATTTTTGATGCGGAGTGATACTTTGGCGTAATTTCAATGTAAATCTTCTTAATCATGGTATGAATATTCAGATCCAAAAGGTTCAAGACAAAAGTTCATATTGACATAAAAATGATAATACTTCAAGCATACTAATCAAACAATTATGTCATCTCAAAATAACATGGCCAAAGGAAGTTCATCCCTACAAAATCATATAGTTAGGCTATGCTTCATTTTCATCACACAAAGATGTTCCCAACTTCTATACCCCCGATGACAAGCCAAGCAATTGTTTCATACTCAAATAATCTCAAACTTTTTCAACCTTCACGCAATACATGAGCGCGAGCCATGGACATAGCACTATGGGTGGTATAGAATATGATGATGGGGATTGTGTGGAGAAGACAAAAAAAGAGAAAGTCTCACATCAACGAGGCTAATCAATGAGCTATGGAGATGCCCATCAATTGATGTTAATGCAAGGAGTAGGGATTGCCATGCAAAGGATGCACTAGAGCTAAGATTGCTCAACAAAAGAAAACTAGTGGGTGTGCATCCAACTTGCTTGCTCATGAAGACCTAGGGCATTTTGAGGAAGCCCATCGTTGGAATATACAAGCCAAGTTCTATAATGAAAAATTCCCACTAGTATGAACAAGACAACTTATGAGACTCACTATATGAAAATCATGGTGCTACTTTGAAGCACAATATATGAGACTCACTACATGAAGAACAAGGTGCTACTTTGAAGCACAAGTGTGGAAAAAGAGATAGTAGCATTGCCCTTTTTATTTTCTCTTTTTTTGGGCCTTTCTTTTTTTCTTTTTGGCCTTTCTCTCTTTTTTTGATTGGGCAATGCTCTAATAATGATGATCATCACACTTCTATTGATTACAACATAATGATTACAACTCGATACTAGAACAAGATATGACTCTATATGAATGCCTCCGGCGGTGTACCGGGATGGTGCAATGAATCAAGAGTGACATGTATGAAAAATAATGCATGGTGGCTTTGCCACAAATACGATGTCAACTACAAGATCATGCAATGGCAATATGACAAAAGTAAAGCATGTCATGATGATGATGATGGTGGAAGTTGCATGGCATTATATCTCGGAATGGCTATGGAAATGCCATGATAGGTAAGTATGGTGGCTGTTTTGAGGAAGATATAGGGAGGTTTATGTGTGAAAGAGCGTATCATATCACGGGGTTTGGATGCACTGGCTAAGTTTGCACCAACTCTCAATGTGAGAAAGGGCAATGCACGGTACCGAAGAGGCTAGCAAATGGCGGAAAGGTAAAAGTGCGTATAATCCATGGACTCAACATTAGTCAAAAGAACTCATATACTTATTGCAAAAATTTAGAAGTCATCAAAAATCAAGTACTACGCGCATGCTCCTAGGGGGATAGATTGGTAGGAAAAGACCATCGCTCGTCCCCGACCGCCACTCATAAGGATGCACAAGCCAGGTACACTTCATGCTTCAAATTTGTTACACAACTTTAACCATACGTGCATGCTATGGGACTTGCTAACTTCAACACAAGTATTTCTCAAATTCAAAACTACTCAACTAGCACGACTATGATATTATCACCTCCATATCTCAAAACAATTATCAAGCATCAAACTTATCTTAGTATTCAACCCACTAAAAAGAAAGTTTCACATATCTTAAATACCAAGTATATTAACATTAAGCAAATTACCATGCTATTAACGACTCTCAAAATAATCTAAGTGAAGCATGAGAGATCAAGTTTCTTTAAAACAAACCACCACCATGCTCTAAAAGATCTAAGTGAAGCACTAGAGCAAAAATTATCACGGTCAAAAAGATATAAGTGAAGCACATAGAGTAAACTATCAAGCTCAAAAGATATAAGTGAAGCACATAGAGTATTCTAACAAATTTTACTTCATACATGGCTCTCTCAAAAGGTGTGTACAGCAAGGATGATTCTGGTAGACTAAAAAGCAAAGACACAAATAATACAAGACGCTCCAAGCAAAACACATATCATGTGGTGAATAAAAATATAGCTCCAAGTAAATTACCGATGGAAGTGGACGAAAGAGGGGATGCCTTCCGGGGCATCCCCAAGCTTTGACTTTTTGGTGTCTTTGGGTTATATTGGGGGTGCCATGGGCATCCCCAAGCTTAGGCTCTTGCCACTCCTTGTTCCATAGTCCATCAAAAGAATTCACCCAAAACTTGAAAACTTCACAACACAAAACTCAATAGAAATCTCGTGAGCTCCGTTAGAGAAAGAAAACAAAAGACTACTTTAAGGTACTGTAGTGAACTTGTTCTTTATTTGTATTGGTGTTAAACCTACTGTATTCCAACTTCTCTATGGTTTATAAACTATTTTACTAGCCATAGATTCATCAAAATAAGCAAACAACACACGCAAAACAGAATCTGTCAAAAACAGAACAGTCTGTAGTAATCTGTTACTAACGCAAACTTCTGGAACCCAAAAAATTCTACCAAAATTAGACAACCTGGGAAATTTGTTTATTGATCAGCAGCAATTGGAATCACCCATTTTATCACGTTCTGGTGATTTTTGAAAATTCAGGCACTGAGCGCAAAGATTCTGGAAATTACAGCAAGATCAAATAACTATCTTCCAAGAAGATCTAATAGGTTTAACTTGGCACAAACACTAATTAAAAAGATAAAACCACATATAAACAGAATCTAGATGGATTATTTATTCCTAAACAGAACCAAAAACAAAAACACAAAATAAAATCGGGTTGCCTCCCAACAAGCGCTATCGTTTAACGCCCCTAGCTAGCCATAAAAGCAAGGATAGATCTAGGTATTGCCATCTTTGGTAGGCAATCCATAAGTGGCTCTCATGATAGATTCATATGGTAATTTTATTTTCTTTCTAGGAAACTGTTCCATGCCCTTCTTTAAGGGAAATTGGAATTTAATATTCCCTTCCTTCATATCAATAATTGCACCAATCGTTCTAAGGAAAGGTCTACCAAGAATAATAGGACATGAAGGATTGCAATCTATATCAAGAACGGTAAAATCTATGGGCACATAATTCCTATTTGCAACAATAAAAACATCATTAATTCTTCCCATAGGCTTTTTAATAGTGGAATCCGCAAGATGCAAGTTTAGAGAGCAATCATCAAAGTCACGGAAATCTAGCAAATCACACAAAGCTTTGGGGATAGTAGAGACACTAGCACCCAAATCACACAAAGCATGAAACTCATAATTTTTAATTTTAATCTTAATTGTAGGTTCCCACTCATCATGGAGTTTTCTAGGGATAGAAACTTTCAACTCAAGCTTTTCTTCATAAGATTGCATTAAGGCGTCAACAATGTGTTCGGTAAAGGCCTTATTTCGACTATAAGCATGAGGAGAATTTAACACGGATTGCAACAAGGAAATAAAATCAATTAAAGAGCAATTTTCATAGTTAAATTCCTTGAGATCCAAAATAGTGGGTTTAGCAATATCTAGATTTTTTATTTCTTTCAATCCCTTTTTTTATCAATTTCATCATCAGGATCTAAAAACTCAGAATTCTTAGAACGCCTTCTAGGTAAGGGAAGATCATAATCAGATTCATCAAGATTCACATTGCAAAACAACGATTTAATAGGGGACACATCAATAACTTTCAGATCTTCATCTTGATTTTCATAGGAATTCGGTTTAGCGACCATCTTATTGACTAAGGTGGCTTGCATATCCAAAATTTCAGCGGTCATTTTTCCAAGATGAGCAATTTGGGCTCTTACACCATCAAATTCTTTGGACATATCATCGAGCTCTTTATTCATATAACTCATAAAACTCTTTTGTTCCTTAAGCTCGTTTCTAAAGAAATTATTTTGCTCAAATTGCAAGACCATAAACTTCCTGACATTGTTTTCGATATCTTCTAGCCTTTTAAGGTGAAGATCACCAAAATTAGGTAAGGCCATCGTGACAAACAAGCAAGCAAACTAACACACGAGCAAACAAAAGGCAAAGGGAAAGAGAGGGTGAATAAAACGGCAAGGGTGAAGTGGGGGAGAGGAAAACAAGAGGCAAATGGCAAATAATGTAATGCGAGAGATAGAGATTGTGATGGGTACTTGATATGTTGACTTTTGCGTAGGCTTCCCCGACAACGGCGCCAGAAATGGCTCGTTGACGGGAGAGTAAATCTTGACTTGACTTGGCGTAGGCCTCCCCGGCAACGGCGCCAGAAATCCTTCTTGCTACGTCTCGAGCTAGCGTTGGTTTTCCCCGAAGAGGAGGGGGTGATGCAGCACAGTAGCGTAAGTATTTCCCTCAGTTTTTGAGAACCAAGGTATCAATCCAGTAGGAGGTCACGCGCAAGTCCCTCGTACCTGCACAAAACGGTAGCAACTCGCAACCAACGCTTAGGGGTTGTCAATCCCTTCACGGTCACTTACGAGAGTGAGATCTGATAGAGATAATATTTTTGGTATAAAGATGCAAAGTGAAAGTAAAAGCAAAACAAGTAAAATAAAGTAATGGAGATTGATATGATGGGAATAGACCCGGGGGCCATAGGTTTCACTAGTGGCTTCTCTCAAGAGCATAGATATTCTATGGTGGGTGAACAAATTACTGTTGAGCAATTGATAGAATTGAGCATAATTATGAGGTTATCTAGGTATGATCATGTATATAGGCATCACGTCCGTGACAAGTAGACCAACTCCTGCCTGCATCTACTACTACTACTCCACTCATCGACCGCTATCCAGCATGCATCTAGAGTATTAAGTTAAAAACAGAGTAACGCCTTAAGCAAGATAACATGATGTAGAGGAATAAATTCATGCAATATGATAAATACCCCATCTTGTTATCCTCGATGGCAACAATACAATACGTGCCTTGCGACTCTTTCTGTCAGTGAGTAAGGACACCGCAAGATTGAACCCAAAGCTAAGCACTTCTCCCATTGCAAGAACTACCAATCTAGTTGGCCAAACCAAACGGATAATTCGAAGAGACTTGCAAAGATAACTCAATCATACATAAAAGAATTCAGAGAAGATTCAAATATTATTCATAGATAAGTTGGATCATAAACCCACAATTCATCGATCTCAACAAACACACCGCAAAAAGAAGATTACATCGAATAGATCTCCACGAGAGAGGGGGAGAACATTGTATTGAGATCCAAAAAGAGAGAAGAAGCCATCTAGCTACTAGCTATGGACCCGAAGGTCTAAAGTAAACTACTCACACTTCATTGGAAGGGCTATGGTGTTGATGTAGAAGCCCTCCGTGATGGATGCCCTCTCCGGCGGAGCTCCGGAACAGGCCCCAAGATGGGATCTCGTGGATACAGGAAGTTGCGGCGGTGGAATTAGGTTTTTGGCTCCTCTTTGGTCTAATGGGGGTACGTAGGTATATATAGGAGGAAGCAGCACGTCGGTGGAGCTCCGAGGGGCCCACGAGGCAGGGGGGCGTGCCCGGAGGGGGGGCACCCTCCACCCTCGTGACCTCCCCGGGAACTTCTTGGAGTAGGGTCCAAGTCTCCTGGATCACGTTCGGTGAGAAGATCACGTTCCCGAAGGTTTCATTCCGTTTGGACTCCGTTTGATATTCTGTTTCCTCGAAATACTGAAATAGGCAAAAAACAGCAATTCTGGGCTGGGCCTCCGGTTAATAGGTTAGTCCCAAAAATAATATAAAAGTGGAAAATAAAGCCAAATATAGTCCAAAATAGTAGATAAAGTAGCATGGAGCAATCAAAAATTATAGATACGTTGGAGACGTATCAACACCCGCCAGCCACCTGTGTGCAAACCACGTCGGTAGAACCAGTCCCGCGTAAGCATACACATAATGTTGGTCCGGGCCGCTTCATCCAACAATACCTCCGAACCAAAGTATGACATGCTGGTAAGCAGTATGAATTGTATCGCCCACAACTCACTTGTGTTCTACTCGTGCATATAACATCTACGCATAAAACCTCGCTGGGATGCCACTGTTGGGGAACATAGTAATTTCAAAAAAATTCGTACGCACATGCAGGATCATGGTGATGCATAACAACGAGAGGGGAGAGTGTCATCCACGTACCCTCGTAGACCGTTAAGCGGAAGCGTTATGACAACACGGTTGATGTAGTCGTACATCTTCACGATCGACCGATCCTCAGTACCGAAGGTACGACACCTCTGCGTTCAGCACACGTTCAGCTCAATGACGTCCCGCGAACTCACGATCCCGTAGAGCTCAGGGAAGAGTTTTGTCAGCACGATGGCGTGGTGACGATATTGATGAAGCTACCACAGCAGGGCTTCGCCTAAACACCGCTACAGTATGACCGAGGTGGATTATGGTGGAGGAGGGCATTGCACATGGCTGGGAGAGATCTTTGTGATCAACTTCTGTGTCTAGAGGTGTGCCCTGCCCCTGTATATAAAGGAGCAAGGGGGAGGCCGGCCGGCCCTTGTTGGCGCGCCTAGGAGGAGGAATCCTCCTCCTAGTAGGAGTAGGATTCCTTCCTTTCCTACTCCTACTAGGAGGGGGAAAGGCAGGGAGAGAAAGAGAAGGAAAGGGGGCGCCGCCCCCTTCTCCTAGTCCAATTCGGACAGGGGGAAGGGGGGCGCACTGCCTGCCTTAGGCCGGCCCCTCTCTCTTTCCCTTATGGCCCAACAAGGCCCATTAGTCCCCGAGGGGTTCCGGTAACCCCGCCGGTACTCTGGTAAAATCCCGATTTCACCCGAAACTATTCCGATGTCCAAATGTAGGCTTCCAATATATCAATCTTTATGTCTCGACCATTTCGAGACTCCTTGTCATGTCCGTGATCACATCCGGGACTCTGAACTACCTTCGTTACATCAAAACATATAAACTCATAAAACTAATCGTCACAGAACTTTAAGCGTGCGGACCCTACAGGTTCGAGAACTATGTAGACATGACCGAGACACATCTCCGGTCAATAACCAATAGTAGAACCTGGATGCTCATATTGGTTCCTACATATTCTACGAAGATCTTTATCAGTCAAACCGCACAACACTATACGTTGTTCTCTTTGTCATCAGTATGTTACTTGCCCGAGATTCGATCGTCGGTATCCAATACCTAGTTCAATCTTGTTACTAGCAAGTCTCTTTACTCGTTCCGTAATACATTATCCCGTAACTAACTCATTAGTTATCATGCTTGCAAGGCTTATAGTGATTTGTATTACCGAGAGGGCCCAGAGATACCTCTCCGACAATCGGAGTGACAAATCCTAATCTTGATCTATGCCAACTCAACAAGTACCATCGGAGACACCTATAGAGCACCTTTATAATCACCTAGTTACGTTGTGACGTTTGGTAGCACACAAAGTGTTCCCCCGGTATTCGGGAGTTGCATAATCTCATAGTCATAAGAACATGTATAAGTCATGAAGAAAGCAATAGCAGTAAACAAACAATCAAGTGCTAAGCTAACGGAATGGGTCAAGTCAATCACATCATTCTCCTAATGATGTGATCCCATTGATCAAATAACAACTCATGTCTATGGTTAGGAAACTTAACCATCTTTGATCAATGAGCTAGTCAAGCAGAGGCATACTAGTGACACTATGTTTGTCTATGTATTCACACATGTATTATGTTTCCGGTTAATACAATTCTAGCATGAATAATAAACATTTATCATGAAATAAGGAAATAAATAATAACTTTATTATTGCCTCTAGGGCATATTTCCTTCAATCGAACCAGTAGGAGAACCAAGCAACACAACGTAAACAACCCCTGCACACAGATAACAAATCCTCGCAACCCGACATGTTAAAGGGGTTGTCAATCCCTTTCGGGTAACGGTGCCAGAAATTGGTGCATGACAGTAAAAAGGTTGTAATAGATTGGATAAATAGACCGCAAATAAAATAAAGTGTAGCAAAGTATTTTTGGGTTTTTGGATTAATAGATCTGAAAATAAAAGCAAATAAAAATAGACCGCAAAGGCAAATATATGAGAAAGAAGACCCGAGGGCCGTAGGTTTCACTAAGGGTTTCTCTCGAGAAAAATAGCAAACGGTGGGTAAACAAATTATTGTTGGGCAATTGATAGAACTTCAAATACTCATGATGATATCTAGGCAATGATCATTATATAGGCATCACGTCCAAGATTAGTAGACCAACTCCTGCCTGCATCTACTACTATTACTCCACATATCGACCACTATCCAACATGCATCTAGTGTATTAAGTTCATGGAGAAACGGAGTAACATAATAAGAACGATGAAATGATGTAGACAAGATCTATCTATGTAGAGATATACCCCATCGTTTTATCCTTAGTAGCAATGATACATACGTGTTGTTTCCCTTTTTGTCACTGGGATCAAGCACCGTAAGATCAAACCCACTACAAAGCACCTATTCCCATTGCAAGATAAATAGATCAAGTTGGCCAAACAAAACCCAAATATCGGAGAAGAAATACGAGGCTATAAGCAATCATGCATAAAAGAGATCAAAGAAACTCAAATACTTTCATGGATATAAAAAGATAGAACTAATCATAAACTCGAAGTTCATTGATCCCAACAAACACACCGCAAAAGAGTTACATCATATGGATCTCCAAGAGACCATTGTATTGAGAATCAAGAGAGAGAGAGAGATGAATCCATCTAGCTACTAACTACGGACCCTAAGGTCTACAAAGAACTACTCATGCATCATCAGAGAGGCACCAATGGAGGTGGTGAACCCCATCTGAGATGGTGTCTAGATTGGATCTGGTGGTTCTGGACTCTGCGGCAGCTGGATGAATATTTTGTCGACTCCTCTAGGGTTTCTGGAATATTGGGGTATTTATAGAGCAAAAAGGCGGTCCGGGGGGCACCCGAGGTGGGCACAACCCACCAGGGCGCGTCTGGGCCTCCTAGCGTGCCCTGTTGGGTTATGCCTCCCTCGGGGCTCCCCCCAGGCACAGCCAGGGCCCGTTGTGTTCTTTCTGGCCCATAAAAATTCTCCGTAAAGTTTCGGGCATTTGGTCTCCGTCTGATATTGATTTTCTGCGATGTAAAAAACATGAAAAAACAGAAACTGGCACTTGGCACTATGTTAATAGGTTAGTACCAAAAAATGATATAAAATGACTATAAAATGATTATAAAACACCGAAGATTGATAATATAACCGCATGGAACAATCAAAAATTATAGATACGTTGGAGACGTATCGCCATCACTCGGTGCCTTGGACCCATACATCAAGGAGTGTCATGGCTACCTCAGGCGAGGGAAGCGACTAATGTCTTGCAAGTGCACTGGGTTGACTTGTAGCTTTTGTGAAGTAAGAGTATGATCCCACATTGATCTAGGAAATTACCATTTTGCCTCTTATAGAGGTCTATCAAAATGTGCATGCAAGTTAGTTGTGATTCCAAGAAAAAAGCGATGCAAAAGTAGAAAATATTATAAGACTTATGTGATGAAAGTCAAAGTGCAGAATAATTACTTCTATAAAGGATGTTGGAGTATCAGCCTTTCTGGGCTCCACGATAGCTGCCCAGTTGGAGTTATTAGCTTGTGTAAATCTTGATGCTGCTGAAGAAGGAACACCAGGTGAGGGTTCACAATGTTCACAGAGCCCCCCCGGTTCAGGCTAGGTTACATTCCTTGTAACAACTAAAACTTCCTGAGAAGTTACATAATGATACGTCTCCAACGTATCTATATTTTTGATTGTTCCATGATGTTATATTATCATTCTAGGATGTTTTACAATCATTTTATAGCAACTTTATTTCATTTTTTGTGACTAACCTATTGACATAGTGCCCAGTGCCAGCCTTGTTTTTTACTTCGCAGAAAATCAATACCAAACAGAGTCCAAATGTAGTGAAATTTTTACTTTGCAGAAAATCAATACCAAACAGACACCTATTGGGCCAAAGAAGTACTAGAGGGGGGCTCCTAGGGGAGCACAACCCACCAGGGCACGCCTGGGGCCCAGGTGGGTTGTTCCCACCTTGGTGGCCTCCTGCACAGCCTATTTGCTCTATAAATACCCCAATATTCCAGAAACCCTAGGGGAGTCAATGAAAATCAATTCCATCCGCCGAAGTTCTAGAAACCATAGATCCAATCTATACACCATAACGGAGGGGTTCATCATCCTCATTGGTGCCTCTCCGATGATGCGTGAGTAGTTCATTGTAGACCTACGAGTCTGTAGTTAGTATCTAGATAGCTTCCTCTCTCTATTTTTATTCTCAATACAATGGTCTCTTGGAGATCTATTTGATGTAAATCTTTTTGCGCTGTGTTTGTTGGGATCCGATGAACTTTGAGTTATGATCAGATCTATGTTTTTATCCATGAAAGTTCTTTCAGTCTTTTGATCTCTTATATGCATGATTACTTATAGCCTCGTATTTCTTCTTCGAATCTTTGGTTTAGTTAGGCTGACTAGATCAATTTGTCTTGCCATGGGAAGAGGTGCTTTGTGATGGGTTCGATCTTACGATGCTCGATCCTAGTTACAGAAGGGAAACGACACGTATGTATCGTTACTATTAAAGATAACAAGATGGGCTCTATTTCTACATAAATAGATCTTGTCTACATCATGTCATCGTTCTTATTGCATTACTCCATTTCTCCATGAACTTAATACACTAGATGCATGCTGGATAGCGGTCGATGTGTGGAGTAATAGTAGTAGATGCAGGCAGGAGTCGGTCTACTAATCTTGGACGTGATGCCTATAACATTGAGCTCGGAAATTATCATTTGCCTCATGTATGGGTCTATCAAAATGTGCATGCAAGTTACTTGTGATTCCAAGAAAAAGCAATGCAAAAGTAGAAAATATTGTAAGACTTATGTGACGGAAGTCAAAGTGCATAGTAATTACTTCTATAAAGGATGCTAGAGTATCAGCCTTTCTGGGCTCCGCAATAGCTGCCTAGTTAGAGTTATCAGCTTCTGTGAACCTTGATGCTGGTGAAGAAGGAACACCAGGCGAGGGTTTGCAATGTTCAGAGAGCCCCCTGGTCCAGGCTAGGTTACATTCCTTGTAACAACTGAAACTTCTTGAGAGGTTACATAATGATACGTCTCCAACGTATCTATAATTTTTTATTGTTCCATGATGTTATATTATCATTCTTGGATGTTTTACACTCATTTTACAACAACTTTATATCATTTTTTGGGACTAACCTATTGACATAGTGCCCAGTGCCAGTTGCTGTTTTTGCTTGTTTTTTACTTCAGAGAAAATCAATACCAAACGGAGTCCAAACGCAGCGAAATTTTTGGAGATTTTTTCTGGACCAGAAGACACCTGTTGGGCCAAAGAAGTACCAGAGGGGGGCTCCTAGGGGAGCACAACCCACCATGGCGCGCCTGGGGTCCTAGGCGCGCCCAAGTGGGTTGTGCCCACCTCGGTGGCCTCCTGCACCACCTCTTTGCTCTATAAATACCCCAATATTCCAGAAACCCTAGGGGAGTCGACGAAAATCAATTCCAGCGGCCGCAAGTTCCAGAAACCACAGATCCAATCTAGACACCATCACAGAGGGGTTCATCATCCTCATTGGTGCCTCTCCGATGATGTGTGAGTAGTTCATTGTAGACCTATGGGTCCGTAGTTAGTAGCTAGATGGCTTCCTCTCTCTCTCTCTCTCTCTCTCTCTTGATTCTCAATACAATGTTCTCTTGGAGATCTATTTGATGTAACTCTTTTTGTGGTGTGTTTGTTGGGATCCGATGAACTTTGAGTTTATGATCAGATCTGTGTTTTTATCCATGAAAGTTATTTGAGTCTTTTGACCTCTTATATGCATGATTACTTATAGCCTCGTATTTTTTCTTTGAATCTTCGGTTTAGTTAGGCCAACTAGATCAATGTTTCTTGCCATGGGAAGAGGTGCTTTGTGATGGGTTCGATCTTACGGTGCTCAATACTAGTGACAGAAGGGGAAATGACACATATGTATCATTGCTATTAAGGATAACAAGATGGGGTCTATTTCTACATAAATAGATCTTGTCTACGTCATGTCATCGTTCTTATTGCATTAATCCGTTTCTCCATGAACTTAATGTTGGGGAACGCAGCATGCAATTTCAAAAAAATTCCTACGATCACACAAGATCTATCTAGGAGATTCATAGCAACAAGAAGGGGAGAGTGTGTCCATGTACCCTCGTAGACCGAAAACGGAAGTGTTAGGTTAACGCGGTTGATGTAGTCGAACGTCTTTGCAATCCAACCGATCAAGTACCGAACATACGGCACCTCCGAGTTCTGCACACGTTCAGCTCGATGACGTCCCTTGAACTCTTGATCCAGTAGAGGGTCGAGGGAGAGTTTCTTCAGCACGACGGCGCAGTAACGGTAATGGTGACGTGATCCGCACAGGGCTTCGCCTAAGCACTATGACGCTATGACCGGAGGAGCAAACTATGGAGAGAGATGCCGCACAGGCTTGGAACAATTGTTGTGTCTCCAAGGGGTGCCCTGCCCACGTATATAAAGGAGGGAGAGGGAGGAGGCCGGCCATAGGGGGCACGCCATAAGGGGGAGTCCTACTAGGACTCCTAGTCCTAGTAGGATTCACCCCCCTTCTTTTCCTTCTCATGGAGGGGGAAAGGGGGGAAGGAGAGGGAGTAGGAGAAGGGAAGCGGGTGGCGCCTCCTTCCCTAGTCCAATTCGGCCTCATCCCTTGTGGGGGGCGCACCGGCCCCTTGTGGGCTGGTTAGCCTCCCTCCCATGGCCCATATGGCCCATATCTCCC
>NC_041384.1:186009958-186016713 GCF_002162155.2 Triticum dicoccoides | reverse complement strand
TAACCCCTCCAGTACTCCGGTATGTACCCGATATACTCCGTAACCCTTACGGTGTCTGAATACTACCTTCCAATATATCAATCTTTACCTCTCGACCATTTCGAGACTCCTAGTCATGTCCATGATCTCATCCGGGACTCTGAAAAAGCTTCAGTCACCAAAACACATAATCATAATACAAATCGTCATCGAACGTTAAGCGTGCGGACCCTACGGGTTTGAGAACTATGTAGACATGACCGAGACACATCTCCGATCAATAACCAATAGCGGAACCTAGATGATCATATTGGTTCTTGCATATTTTATGAAGATCTTTATCGGTCAAACCGCAATAACAACATACGTTATTTCCTTTGTCATTGGTATGTTACTTGCCTGAGATTCGATCGTCGGTATCATCATACCTAGTTCAATATCATTACTGGCAAGTCTCTTTACTCATTCTGTAATGCATCATCCCATAACCAACTCATTAGTCACATTTCTTGGAAGGCTTATAGTGATGTGCATTACCGAGAGGGCCCAGAGATACCTCTCCGATACTCGGAGTGACAAATCCTAATCTTGATCTACACCAACCCAACAAACACCTTCGGAGACACCTGTAGAGCATTTTTATAATCACCCAGTTATGTTGTGACATTTGATAGCACACAAGGTGTTCCTCCAGTATTCAGGAGTTGCATAATCTCATAGTCAGAGGAATATGTATAAGTCATGAAGAAAGCAATAGCAATGAAACTTAACGATCATTATGTTAAGCTAACAAATGGGTCTTGTCCATCAAATCATTCTCCTAATGATGTAATCCCATTCATCAAATGACAACACATGTCTACGGTTAGGAAACTTAACCATCTTTTATTAATGAGCTAGTTAAGTAGAGGCATACTAGGGACACTTTGTTTTGTCTATGTATTCAGACATGTATCAAGTTTCCGGTTAATACAATTCTAGCATGAATAATAAACATTTATCATGATATAAGGAAATATAAATAACAACTTTATTATTGCCTATAGGGCATATTTCCTTCAGTCTCCCACTTGCACTAGAGTCAATAATCTAGTTCACATCGTCATGTGATTTCACACCAATAGTTCACATCGCCATGTGACCAACACCCAAAGGGTTTACTGGAGTCAATAATATAATTCACATCGCCTATGTGATTAACACCCAAAGAGTACTAAGGTGTGATCATGTTTTGCTTGTGAGAGAAGCTTAGTCAACGGGTCTGCCACATTCAGATCCATATGTATTTTGCTAATTTCGTTGTCTACAATGCTCTGCATTGAGCTACTCTAGCTAATTGCTCCCACTTTCAATATGCATCCAGATTGAGATTCCGAGTCATCTGGATTAGTGTTAAAGCTTGCATTGACATTACTCTTTTATGACGAACTCTTTATCAACTCCATAACTGAGAAACATTTCCTTAGTCTTCTTAGGTAACTAAGGATAATTTTGACCGTTGTCCAGTGATCCACTCCTGGATCACTATTGTACCCTCTAGCCAAACTCATGGTGACGTACACAATAGGTATGGTACACAACATTGAATACTTTATATAACCTATGACTGAGGCATAGGGAATGACTTTCATTTTCTTTCTATTTTCTGCCGTGGTCGGGTTTTGAGTCTTACTCAACTTCACACCTTGTAACACAGGCAAGAACTCCTTCTTTGACTGTTCCATTTTGAACTACTTCAAAATCTTGTCAAGGTATGTTCTCATTGAAAAATCTTATCAAGCGTCTTTATATATCTCTGTAGATCTTGATGCTCAATATGTAAGCAGCTTCACTAAGGTCTTTCTTTGAAAAACTCCTTTCAAACACTCCTTTATGCTTTCCAGAAAATTCCACATCATTTTCGATCAACAATATGTCATTCACATATACTTATCAGAAAGGCTGTAGTGCTCCCACTCACTTTCTTGTAAATACAGGCTTCTCCAAAAGTCTGTATAAAACCATATGCTTTGATCACACTATCAAAGCGTATATTCCAACTCCGAGAGGCTTGCACCACTTTGTTATCACCTTTAGGATCGAAAAAACCTTCTGGTTGCATCATATACAACTCTTCTTTAAGAAATCCATTAAAGAATGCAGTTTTGACATCCATTTGCCAAATTTCATAATCATAAAATGCGGCAATTGCTAACATGATTCAGACAGACTTAAGCATCGCTACGAGTGAGAAAATCTCATCGTAGTCAACACCTTGAACTTGTCGAAAACCTTTTGCGACAAGTCAAGCTTTGTAAATAGTAATACTACCATCAGCATCCATCTTCCTCTTGAAGATCCATTTATTATTAATGGCTTGCCGATCATCGGGCAAGTCCACCAAAGTCCACACTTTGTTTTCATACATGGATCCTATCTCAGATTTCATGGCCTCAAGCCATTTTGCGGAATCTGGGCTCATCATCACTCCCTCATAGTTCGTAGGTTTGTCATGGTCTAGTAACATGACTTCCAGAACAGGATTACCGTACCACTCTGGTGCGGAACGTGCTCTGGTTGACCTATGAGGTTCGGTAGTAACTTGATCTGAAGTTTCATGATCATTATCATTAGCTTCCTCTCTAGTTGGCGTAGGCATCACAGGAACGGTTTTCAGTGATGAGCTACTTTCCAATTCGAGAGAAGGTACAATTACCTCATCAGGTTCTACTTCCTCCCACTCACTTCTGTCGAGAGAAACTCCTTCTCTAGAAAGGATCCATTCTTAGCAACAAAGATCTTGCCTTTGGATCTGTGATAGAAGGTCTACCCAATAG
The DNA here is from genome assembly GCF_002162155.2 of Triticum dicoccoides. Taxonomy (NCBI): domain Eukaryota; kingdom Viridiplantae; phylum Streptophyta; class Magnoliopsida; order Poales; family Poaceae; genus Triticum; species Triticum dicoccoides. The sequence goes on along the minus strand of NC_041384.1, from coordinate 186,013,918 downwards.
TTTCTTTTGGGTATCCTGTGAAGACGCACTTCTCCGATTTGGGTTCGAGCTTATCAAGCTGAAGATTTTTCACATAAGCATCGCAACCCCAAACTTTTAAGAATCGACAGCTTAGGTTTCTTGCCAAACCACAGTTCATACGGTGTCGTCTCAAAGGATTTAGATGGTGCCCTATTTAACGTGAATGCAGTTGTCTCTAATGCATAGCCCCAAAATAATAGTGGTAAATCGGTAAGAGACATCATAGATCGCACCATATTTAATAAAGTACGGTTATGATGTTCGGACACACCATTACGTTGTGGTGTTCCAGGTGGCGTGAGTTGTGAAACCATTCCACATTGTTTTAAATGAAGGTCAAACTCGTAACTTAAATATTCGCCTCCATGACCAGATCATAGAAACTTTATTTTCTTGTTATGATGATTTTCCACTTCACTCTAAAATTCTTTGAACTTTTCAAATGGTTTAGACTTGTGTTTCATTAAGTAGATATACCCATATCTGGACAAATCATCTGTGAAGGTTAAAAAATAACGATACCTGTCACGAGCTTCAACACTCATCGGACCGCATACATCAGCATGTATTATTTCCAATAAGTCAGTGGCTCGCTCCATTGTTCTGGAGAACGGAGTCTTAGTCATCTTGCCCATGAGGCATGGTTCGCAAGCATCAAATGATTCATGATCAAGTGGTTCCAAAAGTCCATCCGCATGGAGTTTCTTCATGCGCTTTACACCAATATGACCTAAACAATAGTGCCACAAATATGTTGCACTATCAATATCAACTTTGCATCTTTTGGCATCAATATTATGAATATGTGTATAACCACGATAGAGATTCAACAAACCATTCACATTGGGTGTATGACCATTGAAGGTTTTATTCATGTAAACAGAACAACAATTATTCTCTGACTTAAATGAATAACCGTATTGCAATAAACATGATCCAATCATATTCATGCTCAACACAAACACCAAATAACATTTATTTAGGTTCAACACTAATCCCGAAGGTAGAGGGAGTATGCGATGGTGATCTTATCAACCTTGGAATCACTTCCAACACACATCGTTACCTCGCCCTCAACTAGTCTATGTTAATTTTGTAACTCCTGTTTCGAGTTACTAATCTTAGCAACTGAACCGGTATCAAATACCCTGGGGTTACTATGAACACTAGTAAAGTACACATCAATAACATGTATATCAAATATACCTTGGTTCACTTTGCCATCCTTCTTATCCGCCAAATACTTGGGGTAGTTCCACTTCCAATGACCATTTCCCTTTGTAGTAGAAGTACTCAGTTTTAGGCTTAGGTCTAGTTTTGGGCTTCTTCATGGGAGTGGCAACGTGCTTGTCATTCTTCTTGAAGTTCCCTTTCCTTTCCTTTGCCCTTCTTTCTTGAAACTAGTGGTGTTGTAAACCATCAACACTTGATGCTTTTTCTTGATTTCTACCTTCGCGGATTTTAGCATCGCGAAGAGCTCAGGAATCATTTTCGTCATCCCTTGCATATTATAGTTCATCACGAAGTTCTAGTAACTTGGTGATAGTGACTAGAGAACTCTGCCAATCACTATCTTATCTGGAAGATTAACTCCCACTTGATTCAAGTTATTGTAGTACCCAGACATTCTGAGCACATGCTCACTAGCTGCTATTCTCTTCCATCTTGTAGGCAAAGTACTGTTAGAGATCTCATACCTCTTGACTCGGGCATGAGTCTGAAATACCAATTTCAGCTCTTGGAACATCTCATATGCTCCATGTCGTTCGGAACATTTTTGAAGTCCCGGTTCTAAGCCGTAAAGCATGGTGCACTAAACTATCAAGTAGTCATCATACCGAGCTTGTCAAACGTTCATAACGTCTGCATTTTCTCATGCAATAGTTCTTTCGCCTAGCGGTGCATCAAGGACATAATTATTCCGTGCAGCAATGAGGATAATCCTCAGATCACGGACCTAGTCTGCATCATTGCTACTATCATCTTTCAACTTAGTTTTCTCTAGGAACATAGCACGGGCCATTGTTCTACAACAACATAGATATGCAAAAACTATCAGGTACTAAGATCATGATAAATTAAAGTTCAATTAATCATATTACTTAAGAACTCCCACTTAGATAGACATCCCTCTAGTCATCTAAATGATCACGTGATCCATATCAACTAAACCATGTCCGATCATCACGTGAGATGGAGTAGTTTTCAATGGTGAACATCGCTATGCTGATCATATCTACTATATGATTCACGTTTGACCTTTCGGTCTCAGTGTTCCGAGGCCATATCTGCATATGCTAGGCTCGTTAAGTTTAACCCGAGTATTCTGCACGTGCAAAACTGGCTTGCACCCGTTGTATGTGAACATAGAACTTATCACACCCGATCATCACGTGGTGTCTCGGCACGACGAACTGTAGCAACGGTGCATACTTAGGGAGATCACTTATACCTTGAAATTTAGTAAGAGATCATCTTATAATGCTACCGCCGTACTAAGCAAAATAAGATGCATAAAGAATAAACATCACATGCAATCAAAATATGTGACATGATATGGCCATCATCATCTTGTGCCTTTGATCTCCATCTCCAAAACACCGTCATGGTCTCCATCGTCACTGGCTTGACACCTTGATCTCCATCGTAGCATCACTATCGTCTCGCCAACTATTGCGTCTACGACTATCGCTACCGCTTAGTGATAAAGTAAAGCAATTACATGGCGATTGCATTTCATACAATAAAGCGACAACCATAAGGCTCCTGCCAGTTGCCGATAACTTTGACAAAACATGATCATCTCATACAACAATTTATATCTCAGCATGTCTTGACCATATCACATCACAACATGCCCTGCAAACACAAGTTAGACGTCCTCTACTTTGTTGTTGCAAGTTTTACGTGGCTGTATGGGCTTCTAGCAAGAACCATTCTTACCTACACATCAAAACCACAATGATTTTTCGTCAAGTGTGCTGTTTTAACCTTCAACAAGGACCAATCGTAGTCAAACTTGATTCAACTAAAGTTGGAGAAACAGACACCCGCCAGCCACCTGTGTGCGAAGCACGTCGGTAGACCAGTCTCATGAACACGGTCATGTAATGTCAGTCCGGGCCGCTTCATCCAACAATACCGCCGAATCAAAGTAAGACGTTGGTGGTAAGCAGTATAACTATTATCACCCACAATTCTTTGTGTTCTACTCGTGCATATATCATCTACACGTAGACCTGGCTCTGATGCCACTGTTGGGGAACGTAGCATGCAATTTCAAAAAAAAATCCTACAATCGCGCAAGATCTATCTAGGATATGCATAGCAACGAGAAGGGGAGAGTGTGTCCACGTACCCTCGTAGACCGAAAGCGGAAGTATTAGGTTAACGCGGTTGATGTAGTCGAACATCTTCGCAATCCAACCGATCAAGTATCGAACATACGACACCTCCGAGTTCTGCACACGTTCAGCTCAATGACGTCCCTCGAACTATTTATCCAGTAGAGGGTCGAGGGAGAGTTTCATCAGCACGATGGTGTGGTGACAGTAATGGTGATGTGATCCGCGCAGCGCTTCACCTAAGCACTATGACGCTATGATCGGAGGAGCAAACTATGGAGAGAGACGCCGCACATGGCTTGGAACAATCGTTGTGTCTCCAAGGGGTGCCCTACTCATGTATATAAAGGATGGAGAGGGAGGAGGTCGGCCATAGGGGGGGCGCCACAACGGGGGAGTCCTACTAGGACTCCTAGTCCTAGTAGGATTCACCCCCCTTCTTTTCCTTCTCATGGAGGGGGAAAGGGGGAAAGGAGAGGGAGTAGCAGAAGGAAAGGGGGGTGGTGCCCCCTTCCCTAGTCCAATTCGGCCTCATCCCTTGTGGGGGGCGCACCAGCCCCTTGTGGGCTGGTTACCCTCCCTCCTATGGCCCATA
>NC_041384.1:185991691-186009597 GCF_002162155.2 Triticum dicoccoides | reverse complement strand
GGTAACCCCTTTGGTACTCCGGTATGTACCCGATATACTCCAGAACCCTTCTGGTGTCTGAATACTACCTTCCAATATATCAATCTATACCTCTCGACCATTTCGAGACTCCTCGTCATGTCCATTATCTCATCCGAGACTCCGAACAAACTTTGGTCACCAAAACACATAATCATAATACAGATCGTCATCGAACATTAAGCGTGCGGACCCTATGGGTTCGAGAACTATGTAGACATGACCGAGATACATCTTCGATCAATAACCAATAGCAGAACCTGGATGCTCATATTGGTTCCTACATATTCTACGAATATCTTTATCAGTCAAACTGCAATAACATCATACGTTATTTCCTTTGTTATCAATATGTTACTTGCCCGAGAATCGATCGTCGGTATCATCATACCTAGTTCAATCTCGTTACCGGCAAGTCTCTTTACTCGTCCCGTAATGCATCATCCCTTAACTAACTCATTATTCAAATTGCTTGCAAGGCTTATAGTGACGTGCATTACCGAGATGGCCTAGAGATACCTCTCCGATACTCGGAGTGACAAATCCTAATCTTGATCTACGCCAAACTAACAAACACCTTCGGAGACACCTGTAGAGCATCTTTATAATCACCCAGTTACATTGTGATGTTTGATAGAACACAAGGTGTTCTTCCGGCATTCGGGAGTTGCATAATCTCATAGTCAGAGGGCACTTTACTTTTTTTGTGGCAAGAAATATTAGATCAAACAGTTTCGGACAAACCAAAGATTGGAAGGGGCTAGTATTGTTGCGAGAGGCCATGAGGGCACTTTACTGTTTTGGTGGTAAGAAATTTTAGATCTGACAAAATGTCCGATCCTTTTTTCAGTTGAGTAAAATGACTGTCGGGATGCAATATTGTTAGCCATAGAGAAGGGTTTTCAAAACATGGCAATTGAAACAGCCTGTAAAATGGTGAAGCATGCTTGGGACTCTTGATAAAGATGGGAGGTCTGTTAGCTTTCAACTGCCCCAAGGTGAGATCTCCTCGCCCATCTTTAGGGTATTAGACCATCTCTAGCCGATCTCTTAATACCGGTTAGAGGAGTAAAACTTCGCATTTGAGGGCTAAACCAGACCAAGCCAATCCTTTATCCGCTTTAGAGGAGTATAGGATCTTTACTCCGCACGTCGGCGATACGTCTCCAATGTATCTATAATTTATGAAGTATTCATGCCATGTTTACAATAATTCTATATGGTTTTGGTATGATTTGCATGGAACTAACACGGACTAACGCTGTTTTCAGCAGAACTACCATGGTGTTATCTTTTGTGCAGAAATGAAAGTTCTCCAAATGAGCCGAAACTTTTTGACGATTTTTTGGAACAAAACAGACCCCCAAAGCTTCGTGGAAGGGCCAGAAGGTGAAGGAGTAGGGCACAAGACACCGGGGCGCGCCTGGGACCTTACCCGTGCCCCGGTGGTTTGTGCTCACCTCGAGGCCCATCTTCGCGTGAAACCGATGCTAAAAAATCCTATAAATAGAAAAACCATCAGAAATAACCCTAGATTAGAAGTTCCGCCGCTGCAAGGCTCTGTAGCCACCGAAAACCAATCTAGACCCCGTTCCAGAACCCTGCCGGAGGGGAGAATCATCTCCGGTGGCCATCTTCATCATCCTGGTGGCCACCATGATGAGGAGGGAGTAGCCCACCCTTGGGGCTGAGGGTTTGTACCAGTAGCTTTGTGTGTAATCTCTCTCTCTCTCTCTCATGTTCTTGATATGTCACGATCTTGATGTATCGTAGGCTTTGTTAATATAGTCGGATCATATCGTGTTTTCCCCTCTCTATCTTGTTGTGATGAATTGAGTTTTTCCCTTCGAGATTTCATTGTTATTGGATTGAATACTTTTATGGATTTAAGAGCACTTGAGATATGTCTTGCATATGAATACTCGTGGTGACAATGGGGTATCATATTGATTCATTTGATATGTGTTTTGGCACTCAACTCACGGATTCCCGAGGTGACATTGGGGTAATCTATGCGTAGGGGTTGATGCACGTTCTCATCTTTTGTTTCTCCGGTAGAAATCTTGAGGCACTCTTTGAGGTTCTTTGTGTTGGATTAAGTATGATGAATCTGAAATTATTTGGTGTTATTTTAGTATGAACTCTTGGATAGATTGATCAGAAAGAATAGCTTCGAGGTGGTTCCGTACCCTACAAACGATTTCTTCTTATGTTCTCCGCTAGATAGGAACTTTGGAGTGATTCTTCATCGCGCTTTGAGGGGTGGTTATATGATCCAATTATATTAGCACTGTTGAGAGATTGCACTAGCGAAAGTATGGACCCTAGGCCTCACTTTCAAGCATTGCAATACCGTTTTGTGCCCATTTACTATTTGCTACCTTGTTGTTTTTATTTATTCAGATTATAAAAATATATTTCTACCATCAATATTACACTTTTATCACCATCTCTTCGCCGAACTAGTGCACCAATACAAATTACCATTGTATTTGGTGTGTTGGGGATACAAGAGACTTTTTATTATTTGGTTGCAAGGTTGTTTGAGAGAGACCATCTTCATCCTACACCTCCCACTGATTGATAAACCTTAGGTCATCCACTTGAGGGAAAATTGCTATTGTCCTACAAAACTCTGTGCTTGGAGGCCCAACACGTGTCTACAAGAATAAAGTTGCGCAGTAGACATCAAGCTCTTTTCTGGCGCTGTAGCCGGGGAGGTTAGGTAAGCGGCACTCACATCCTGTCAATGAAGCTCTTTTCTGGCGCCATTGCCGGGGAGGTGAGTGCATGAAGGTATATCTTTAGATCTTGCAATTGAATCTTTTAGTTTTTGGTTTTATCACTACTTTGGTTTACAAAAAGAAAACTACAAAAAATGGAATTGAGGTTGCATCATATTATTGATCATCTTTATAATATCTTTCTTGAAAATGATGGTTCGGAAAATTGTGCTCAATTGTTATAAGAAGAAGTCAATAAAATGTTTGGCACAAAATATTTGAATGATGAGCATGATTGCAATGTTGTTGGTATGAACTCTTTGAATATCCATGATGCTAACGATATGCAAAGCCATAAGCTTGGGGATGTTATGTTTGATGAAGATGATATTTTTAGTCCCCCAAGATTTGATGTGCAAATTTGTTATAATGTTTGCATGCCTCCTATTTATGATGATTATAATGATGAAAGTGGATTTGGAGAGGTCATGACTTTATTTAGTGATGAATCCACCATTTTGGATGAGGCTTCAATTGACTATGATAACAAAGTTGCTATCTATGATGATTATGGTGATGACATGTATGCTATAAATAATAATGATAACCATGACACTTTTCATCATGATTTTAATTTTCAATCACATGATAGTTATTTTGTTGAGTTTGCTCCCACTATTATTCATGAGAACAAATTTACTTATGTGGAGAGTAATAAATTTTCTATGCTAGTAGATCATGAAAATAATGATTTGTGTGATGGTTATATTGTTGAATTCGTTCATGATGCTACTAAAAATCATTATGAGAGAGGAACATATGATTCTACATATTGCAATAATATGAAGTTTACTCTATGTGTTGAAAACTTTGAAGTTATGCTTGTTTTGCCTTCCTATGCTAGTTGATTCTTGTTCCCATAAGTTCTTTGCTCACAAAATCCCTATGCATAGGAAGTATGTTAGGCTTAAATGTGTTTGTCATGTGATTCATGATGCTCCCGTTATGTTTCAATTCTTATCTTTTATGTGAGCATCATTGAAATCATCATGCCTAGCTAAAAGGCATTAAAGAAAGCGCTTGTTGGGAGACAACCCAACATTTACCCCTACTGTTTTTATGTGTTCACATGATTAGTCTATTGTAGTAATCGGGTTTTATAGCTTTTGTTTCAATAAAGTGCCAAGTAAAACCTTTGGGATGGTCTATGGTGATAGTTGATTTGATCTTGCTAAAAAATAGAAACTTTTGCGCCCAGTAAAATAATTTTACTTTTTTACAAAAGAGCGATAAAATCCTGATTATTTTTTCACAAGATTTATATATGAATTGCCCGAGTATTCCTATTTTTCAATTTTTTTGGAGTACCAGAATTATGGTTGGAGTACAGATTACTACGGACTGTTCAATTTTTAACAGATTCTGTTTTCAATGCATAGTTTGCTTGTTTTCTAGTTTCCATGGCTTATATTGCTCAATATAAATTATGGAAATGATATGCTACAGTAGGTATTGTGTGAGAGCAATCATTGATCTTGTCTTTGACGGTACCAAAAGTGAAATGGTTTGCTCTTTATCATACTAACCTATCTCACAAAGTTCCGTTAAGTTTTGTGTGATTGAAGTTTTAAAGTTTTGGGTGAGATGTCGATATGAGGAGAATAAAGAGTGACAAGACCCTAATCTTGGGGATTCCCAAGGCACCCCAAGGTAATATTCAAGGAAGATCCAAGCAACTAAGCTTGGGGATGCCCTAGAAGGCATCCCCTCTTTCGTCTCCATCATTATCGGTAACCTCACTTGGAGCTATGGTTTCATTCATTGCATGATATGTGTTTTGCTTGGAGCATCAATTTTTGTTAGGATTTTATTTCTGTTATTTATAATAATTTTTTGCCTGTTTTATTTCAATAAAAGTGGCAATGATAGCCTTTGCCATGCTTATTTTGCAAGTATACATGTTGCTGTTTGAAAACAGAAAGTTTACCGCTGTTGCAAAAATTCCCTAGAAAAGTCAGAATGTGATAAAATGTTGAAACATTTTGCAAAATAAGCTCTGATAAATTTTCTATAGTGTGGTAAATTTTCATAATCTTTGGAGTTTAAGAAGTATTGATACTCTTGCATTCTTTACAAGTTGTACTGTTTTGGCAGATTGCTGCTATGTTGGCATTGTTAGAATATGTTTGCTTGTTTAATGATTCTATTTGAGGACAGGAGTATCAAATATGTAGAGGCATTTAGTATGCAATGTTGAACAATAATTTTAGTGATTTGCTATAGTAGAGAATGATAAGGTTTTTGCATTGGTTTATACTAACTTATCTCACGAGTTCTTGTTGAGTTTTGTGTGGATGAAGTTTTTGAGATTTAGGAAAACCGTGATATGAGAGGAATTAAGGAGACACAAAAGCTCAAGCTTGGGGATGCCCAAGGCACCCCAAGATAATATTTCAATAAGTCGCAAGCATCTAAGCTTGGGGATGCCCCGGTAGGCATCCCACCTTTCTTCTTCAACAATTATCGGTTAGTATCGGTTGATCCTAAGTTTTTGCTTCTTAACATGAGTTGTAATATGCTTGGAGTGTCATTTTGTTTTATTTTTTCTTGCTGTTTTAATAAAATCCTTACATCTGAAAGTTTTTTTAATAAGAGAGAGTCCTCAAATAGCTACCTATTTACTTAACTACTCCCTTGATCTTCACTTATATCTTTTTTGGAGTAGCTCGTCATTTACTCTTGTGCTTCACTTATATCCTATGAGTAAATCGTTGAATGAATTGAATATCATGAAGTTGAAGTTATATCATGCCTAGTGATAGCTTCACATTGGGTTTAGAAAGTGAATCTTTTGAGGCTCGACAATCACCATATTGGTCATACACGTAATTCACGAATAATTAGTATAAGGAAGAGAACTTTCACATGCAAATACACTATCATGGAATTTTTTTGTGATTGCGAGCCCCCATCAAAATATTATATGCCAAAATTGTTGATGTTGGACAAGGAAGACAGCGTAATGGTTTATGTTTGTTCATATTCAAATAGAAGTTATATTGTCATAGATCCTTCAACATGTGGTGCTTGCCCCCCATCCTTGCTAGCCAAAAATTCTGCACCAAGTAAAGATACTACTTGTGCATCCAAAAACCCTTAAACCCAAATCTTATCTTCAAGAGTCCACCATACCTACCTAAGGATTGAGCAAGATCCTTCAAGTAAGTTGTCATCGGTGCAATAAGGCAATAAAAATTGCTTCTAAAAGTGTGAGATCATTTAGTGTAAGAGAAAATTAAGTGTTGTACGAACTTGTGATGGTGAAGAATAAAAGTGACAGACTGCATAATAAAGGTTGCCATCACAAGGGGCAGTACAACATGACGTTCTTTTGCACTAAGGGGTTGAGCATACAAACAATTAAGCGCATGGCAACCTCTGCTTCCCTCTGCGAAGGGCCTATCTTTTACTTTTATGTATTTACTTTTAGGCAAAGAGTCAAAGTTCTTCTCTCTACTCCTTTTTATTTTTCACTTTTGGCAAGCATCATGTGGTGAGGAAAGATCTAGGCACATATATCCAGTTGGATATGGGTAGCATGAGTTATTATTGTTGACATCACCCTTGAGGTGAATACGTTGGGAGGCGAAATTATAAGCCCCTATCTTTCTATGTGTCTGGTAGAAACGTTTTGCTCACATGTATGCGGTGAGTGTTAGCAATCATAGAAGACTATATGATGGTTGAGCATGTGGATACTTAAACTCTGTTGAATAAGTTGAATTACAATTTCTTGGTGACTGAGAACATATGTTGTTGAGTTTCAAGAGAATTCATCGTTTGAACCTTAACATGTGAATTGGTTGTTACTTTAACATGAAAAGTTTTATGAGAAAGAATTGCTGTTATGATGCTAGGAAAAGTTATTTAAATTATCATTGATCAAACTTATGCAGTTTGCTAGCATTCACACTTCATAAATTATTTCTTTTATCATTTACCTACTCGAGGACGAGCAGGGATTAAGCTTGGGGATGCTGATACGTATCCAACGTATCTATAATTTATGAAGTATTCATGCCATGTTTATAATAATTTTATATGGTTTTGGTATGATTCGCATGGAACTAACCTGTACTGACGCTGTTTTCAGCAAAACTACCGCGGTGCTGTTTTTTGTGCAGAAATGAAAGTTCTCCAAATGAGCTGAAACTTTTTGATGATTTTTTGGAACAACAGAGACCCCCGAAGCTTCATGGAAGGAGCAGAAGGTGAAGGAGTAGGGAACAAGACACTGGGGCACGCCTGGGCCCTTATCCGTGCCCCAGTGGGTTGTGCTCACCTTGAGGCCCATCTTCACGTGAAACCGACGCCAAAAAATCCTATAAATAGAGAAACCATCATAAATAACCCTAGATCAGAAGTTTCGCCACCGCAAGGCTCTGTAGCCACCGAAAACCAATCTAGACCCCCTTCCGGCACCCTGTCGGAGGGGGAATAATCTCTGGTGGCCATCTTCATTACCCGGTGCGGCCACCACGATGAGGAGGGGGTAGTCCACCCTTGGGGCTGAGGGTTTGTACAAGTAGTTATGTGTTTAATCTCTCTCTCTCTCTCTCTCTCTCGTGTTCTTGAGATGTCACGATATTGATGTATCACGGGCTTTGTTAATATAGTCGGATCATATGGTGTTTTCCCCTCTCTATCTTGTTGTGATGAATTGAGTTTTTCCCTTTGAGATTTCATTGTTATCGGATTGAATACTTTTATGGATTTGAGAGCACTTGATATATGGCTTGCATATGAACACTCATGGTGACAATGGGGTATCATATTGATTCACTTGATATGTGTTTTGGCACTCAACTCGCGGATTCCCGAGGTGACATTGGGGTAATGTATGCATAGGGGTTGATGCACGTTCTCGTCTTTTGTTTATCTAGTAGAAATCTTGGGGCACTCTTTGAGGTTCTTTGTGTTGGATTGAGTATTATGAATCTGAAATTATTTGGTATTATTTTAGTACGAACTCTTGGATAGATCGATCGGAAAGAATAGCTTCGAGGTGGTTTCGTACCCTACAAATGATTTATTCTTATGTTCTCCGCTAGATAGGAACTTTGGAGTGATTCTTCATCGCACTTTGAGGGGTGGTTATATGATCCAATTATATTAGCACTGTTGAGAGATTGCACTAGCAAAAGTATGGACCCTAGGCCTCATTTAAAGCATTTCAATACCGTTTTTGTGCCCATTTACTATTTGATACCTTGCTGTTTTTATATATCCAGATTATAAAAATATATTCATACCATCAATATTACACTTTTATCACCATCTCTTCACCGAACTAGTGCACCTATACAATTATCATTGTATTTCGTGTGTTGGGGACACAAGAGACTTTTTATTATTTGGTTGCAGGGTTGTTTGAGAGGGACCATCTTCATCCTACACCTCTCACGGATTGATAAACCTTAGTCATCCACTTGAGGCAAAATTGTTACTGTCCTACAAAACTCTACGCTTGGAGGCCCAACACGTGTCTACAAGAATAAAGTTGCACTACAAAAAAAATACACTTCCGTGATGATATGTGTTTGTCACAGTAGGTCACGTTTTCTGTCATGCATGTACATCCATGAAAAACTTATGACAGAATCAAGATAGTCATACTTGTCCTGTTGTAGAAGTGTTCCATGACATTACCAAAATTATCATCACAGAAGTGTCCACTTCCATGATGATAAATCGCGCATCATGGAAGTGCTTTCGTCAAGGGTGACCGACACGTGGCATCCACCGTAACGGGACGCTATTAAGCTATCGGGTCCGGTTTTGGATCCGATAACCCGCTAACAGCCCGGACCAATGGGAATTTTCCACGTGTAAAATTCTCATTGGCCGGAGGAAACACATGTCGGCTCAATGTTCGGACAGATGTCATCCACTCATTGAACATGAGGAGTCTATGATACGTCGACACGTGGCACGGCCCAACAGAGGCCCATTCCGGTGAAAAGGACGGCTCGTTTGACTTGGTCAAAAGGTAACGGGCCGGCCCACGGAAAGCCTGTTAATGACATGTTCGTATATAGCCCATTTACGGCCCGCTTACTACCGACCCGTTACGTCCTATCGGAATTAAGCCGAGTAACTTCATCTGGGCCGTCAAATATGATTCTGGCCCATGTATGGCCCATGATGTCTTTCGGCCCATATGAGGCCCTTTGTAACTCTCGACCCATTAAAGGCCTGAGATGAAACTGGCCCATAATGAACAGTGTATCGCTTTATACCCATTAATGGCCCATTATTCCGTTGGCCGTTTCCAGCCCGTGTTAACTTTCGGCCTTCTAAGGGCCCATTTATTTTTGCACTCATTTCTAGAATTCGGTTAGATATGGTCCGTTACTGGCCTGTTCCATTTGTGGGCCAATTACAACCCGTGGTTACATTCGGCCCATTAACCCGTTGGGCTATTTTCATAGCGTTATCAAATACGGCCTATTAATGGCCCATCATGGTCCACGAATAGTACGGCCCATGTCTGGCGAAATGATGATACTCCCTGTAGAAGGCCCGTGGATCCTACGGCCCGTAGAAGACCAATGGATCCTACGGCCCGTAGAAGGCCCATGGATCATACGGCCCGTAGAAAGTCCATGGATCCTACGGCCCATAAAAGGCCCATGGATCCTATGGCCCGTAGAAAGTCCATGGATCCTACGGCCCGTAGAAGACCAATGGATCCTACGGCCCGTAGAAGACCAATGGATCCTACGGCCCGTAGAAGACCAATGGATCCTACGGCCCGTAGAAGGCCCATGGATCATATGGCCCATAGAAAGTCCATCCTACGGCCCGTAGAAGGCCCACGGATCCTATGGCCCACAGGAGGCCCATGGTTACAACAGTCCATGTGTTGCCATGATTATTGTGGCCTAGTTACTAATACGTCTCCAACGTATCTATAATTTTTTATTGCTCCATGCTATTATATTATCTATTTTGGATGTTAATGGGCTTATGTTTACACTTTTATATTATTTTTGGGACTAACCTATTAACCGGAGGCCCAACCCAAATTGCTATTTTTTTGCCTATTTTAGAGTTTCACCGAAAAGGAATATCAGACGGAGTCCAAACAGAATGAAACCTTTGGGAGTGTTACTTTTGGAACAAACATGATCCAGGAGACTTGAGTGGACGTCAAGAAACAATTGAGGAGGCTACAAGGCAGGGGGCGCGCCCTCCACCCTCGTGGGCCCCTCGTTGCTCCACCGACCTACTTCTTCCTCCTATATATATATCCATATACCCCACAAACATCCAGGAGCACCACGAAACCCTATTTCCACTGCCGCAACCTTCTGTACCCAAGAGATCCCATCTTGGGGCCTTCTCTGGAGCTCCGCCGGAGGGGGCATTGATCACAGAGGGCCTCTACATCAACTCCATGGCCCTCTGATGATATGTGAGTAGTTTACTTCAGACCTTCGGGTCCATAGCTAGTAGCTAGATGGCTTATTCTCTCTCTTTGGATCTCAATACAAAGTTCTCCTCGATTCTCTTGGAGATCTATTCGATGTAACTCTTCTTTTTGCGATGTGTTTGTCGAGATCCGATGAATTGTGGGTTTATGATCCAGATTATCTATGAACAATATTTGAATCTTCTTTGAATTCTTTTATGTATGATTGGTTTATCTTTGCAAGTCTCTTTGAATTATCAGTTTGGTTTGGCCTAATAGATTGATCTTTCTTGCAATGGGACAATTGCTTAGCTTTGGGTTCAATCTTGCGGTGCTTGATGAAGCTATGTACCTAGGGTAGGGTCATAGGCCTGACCTAGACACCCTCCCCTAGGACATCACCCTAAAACTAGAAGCATTCGAGGGATAGCATCATCCACTCGACCATGAAGCATTCCACTCGAAAGACTCGAAGTCACTCGACCGCGACAACTATCACTCGACAGACAGAAGATCTAAAGTCACTCTGCACGGCAACGGTCGGACGTTTACTTCATAGACTTAATGGGCATTTATGTCACTTTATTACTAGCGTTACCAGTAACGCCCCCTCTTGATGTACCTTAAACCCCTTGTAACATGGGCTGGCTGGGGTCTGGGCGCACTCTATATAAGCCACCCCCTCCACTGGCACAAGGGTTGGACCCCCTATAACACACACACACACACATACACACATAATCCAGTCGACCGCCTTCGGGCACCGAGACGTAGGGCTATTACTTCCTCCACGACGGGCCTGAACTCGTAAAACTCGTGTGTACAACTTCGCCATAGCTAGGATCTTGCCTCCTCATACCTACCCCCCATTCTACTGTTAGTCTTAGATCCACGACAGTTGGCGCCCACCTTGGGGCAGGTATCTTAGCAACTTTTTGGTGGAGTTACGATCTTTTCCGATTCTTATGATCATGGTTTCCACCGGCGGACTGGCTGAGGGCCGCGAGATCCGTCTCGGCGCGCTCATTTTCGTAGCCGACGACTCCGCTTGGCTTCAAGAAGCTCCACTCGATGTTGAGGCACTCCCCGTCCACGGGGCGAGGCACTTTCGCGCGTGCTTCCACGGCGTCCTTCTCCGGCAGCCGTCGACCCAGTATCGGTCGGCTCCTATGGTGCCCTCGCCCCCCGTTGTTCGCCGGCGCAAGCGTTCCGGTCGGTCGTGGCTCTAGCGGTGGGTGAGACACGCGGTGGCCCGTCAGTCGGCCACCCCATAAGTTGCGGCAATCGAGCCGACAAAACTCTCTACGGCCTGTTCGACTGGCTCCATCGAGACCACATCCGAGTGCAACAGTAGCGATCCCGCGGCGGAAGTCTTGATGGTCAATGGACCACGCAGTCCTCCTGGCTTCCCCTGCGATGATGGTGGTGATGGCGGCGGCGACCCGTCGCGCATTCACGAGGAGTACTGCCCCGAGCCCCTTTCTTTGCAGCAGAGGCAAGAGCTTCACTGCCGCAATATGGATGCGCTTCACACTCCTATCGTTGGAGAAACCCCCGAGGCCCGGGCCTTGGAGGAGGCGCGCCTGGCCAACTTGGCTGAGCGCACTTGACTGGAGAACCTGCAGCATGCACTCGACGTGCATGCTCAACAGAGGATTCCTGAGTCCAGTTGACGGCAACTTTTTCCACCTCAAACTCAGGTATACCGCACTCCGATTCAAAATCTCATAGTTGCAGCCCGAATAGCAGAGTCAATTCAGCCTTCCCAGTCGGAAGCTGGCAGAGGTTTGATGCAGATCCGGGCCTTGCTCTGAGCAGCCGAAGAGCAGAACACAGCAGTGTCTCAGTCACGGAATAGGATTCATAGCAGGTCTGTGATTGCAGATACAGTTCAGTCAGCCCACAGCCCAAGATCGCCCCCGCGGCATGAGGGACGTGGGCACATGCAAGATCAGTACAGAAACCACGAGCAATATGATCACCGACTCAACCACAATGTCGAGTGCCCACGCCTCCTCTGAGGAGTGGGTCATATGTGCCTCGGCGGCATGATGACAGACGCCCTCACAGCGGCGAGCGAAGAATACCAGTCGACCCAAGGGAGCCAGGCTTTGATGCGAGATCTATTCTTGTTCAAGGTCTGGTTGACAGGAACAGAGCACACAGAGAAGGCCATGACAGAGATTATCCGACTGGCTGCAGAGTGCATGTTTCAGGTCCTGAGTGTTTCAGCAGAGCCATCAGGGCCGCAATGATTCCTCCCAACTTCAGGTTGGCGACTGGAGTCAACAAGTTTACTGGCGAGTCTAAGCCTGACACTTGGCTTGAAGACTACTGAGTGGTTGTACAAATTGGTGGTGGCAATGATGAAGTTGCCATGAAGCACCTTCCTCTGATGTTGGAAGGCTTGGCTAGAGCATGGTTGAACCAGTTAGCACCCAACAGTATATTCAGTTGGGAGGAACTCGCTCGAGTGTTTGTTAGGACTTTTTGAAGGTACTTGCAAACTACCAGCGGGGTTGACAGAATTGCAACATTGTGTGCAAAACCGAATGAAACCCTGAGAGACTATATCCAGAGATGGATCATGTTGCACCATACAGTGGAGAATGTGTCAGATCACCAAGCAGTTTGTGCCTTCAAAGAAGGCGTTAAGTATCGAGAGTTGAATCTAAAATTCGGTCGGACAGGGGATATGTCCCTGACTCGGATGATGGAGATTGCCACCAAATACACTAACGGCAAAGAAGAAGACCGACTCTGGAGTGGCATGCACAAAATAGTCGCCCAGGAAACCGGAGGAGGGAATTCCAGTCGGAAACAGAAGCGCAAGGCCGAGCCAGTTGCTCCTGGTGAAGCCTTAGTCATGGCTCAAGTAAAGTTCAAGGGAAAGCCCAAAGGGCCCTGGACCCCCAAGAAAGTGAAAGATCAAGCCGAAAATGATGTGTTGGATTTACCATGCCACATTTAGACCAAGAAAGATGAAGAGGGTAATCTGATTTATCCTAAACACACCACTCGACAGTGTCGACTCCTGATCTAGCAGTTCCGAGAGAAACAACCCAATGAGAAGGAAAAGGAGTCAGACAAGGGTGAGGATAAGGAAGAGGATGATGATGGTTTTCCAAACGTCAACTCCACTCCGATGATTTTTGCTGATGTTGAGAGCAAAAGTCGATTGAAAGTTATCAACAGAGAAGTGAACATGGTTGTTCCGACAACACCAAGCTATTTGAAGTGGTCCCAGACTGCCATCACATTCGACCAGTCTGACCATCCAGCACGTATAGCCACCCCTAGAGGCAAGCGTTGGTGCCGACCCAGTTGTTGAGGGCACTCGACTGACTAAAGTGCTGATGGATGGTGGTAGCGGCCTGCATATCCTTTATGCTGAAACCTTGAAGGGAATGGGCATTCCGATGTCCAAGCTTAGTGAAAGTAATATGAGTTTTCATGGCGTTATACCTGGCAAGAAGGCTGAATCACTCGGCCAGATCGCCCTTGATGTGGTTTTTGGTGATTCCAAGAATTACCGCAAGGAAAAGTTGACATTTGAAGTAGTGGATTTCCAGAGTGCTTACCATGCTATTCTGGGTAGGTCTGCCTATGCGCGTTTCATGGCTCGACCATGTTACGTGTACCTCAAATTGAAAATGCCTAGTCCCAGAGGAGTGATCACTATCACTGGCAATCGGCAGAAGGCAGAAGAGTGCTTCCAGAAGGGCTCAAAAATTGCCGATGCACAAATGGTAGCAGTCGAAATGCAAGAATACCGAAAAAGTGCAGATCCGAGTGATTTTCTGCGCTCCAAGAAGCCTGCCACAGATTCTGCATTTCAGTCGTCCCGTGAAACCAAGCCGATTCATATTCACCCAACTGATCCTAATGCTGCTCCTACTCATATCTCAACATCACTCGACAGCAAATAGGAAGAAGCGCTCATCCAGTTCCTCCATGAGAACTGGGACATCTTTGCATGGAAACCTTCTGACATGCCGGGTGTACCCAGGGGACTAGCTGAGCATCATTTGTGAGTCGACCCGAAAGTAAAACCAGTCAAGGAACATCTTCGACGGCCCACCGTACAGAAGAGAAAAGCAATTGGTGAGGAAGTGGCTCGGCTCCTAGCAGCTGAGTTCATCCGAGAGATTTACCACTTCGAGTGGCTTGCCAATGTTGTCATGGTCCCCAAGAAGGACGACTCACTTCACATGTGCATTGACTTTAAGCATATCAATCGGGCCTACCCAAAAGATCATTTTCCTCTCCACCGCATCGACAGATCGTCGACTCGACTGTGGGGTGTGAGTGTTTGTCTTTTCTAGATGCCTATTCCGGGTACCATTAGATCCGACTGTATGGACCTGATGAGATAAAAACAGCTTTCATAACTCCATTCGGGTGTTTTTGTTATGTCACCATGCCATTCGGTCTCAAGAACACTGGGGCCACATTCATGAGGATGATTCAGAAGTGTCTGCTCACTCAAATCAGTCGGAATGTGGAAGCATACATGGATGACATTGTGGTCAAGTCGCGTAAAGGTTCTGACCTACTGGTTGACCTTGCTGAAACCTTTGCCAACCTGAGAAGGTATGATATCAAGCTTAATCCATCAAAGTGCACATTCGGAGTTCCTGGCGAAAAGTTACTCGGCTTCCTTGTTTCCGAATGAGGGATCGATGCGAACCCAGAGAAAGTTGGTGCCATACTCCGGATGAAGCGCCCTGTGCGTGTGCATGATGTCCAAAAGCTTACTGGTTGTTTGGCCGCCTTGAGTCAATTCATTTCTCGCCTCGGTGAAAAGGCATTGCCTCTTTACCGACTGATGAAGAAATCTGACAAGTTCGAGTGGACTCGTGAAGCTGATGCAACATTTGCAGAACTCAAAGCCCTGCTTTCCACCCAGCCGGTGCTCGCTGCCCCAATCAGCAAAGAGCCTTTACTGCTTTATATTGCAGCCACCGGACAAGTCGTCAGTATAGTACTCATGGTCGAGCGGGAAGAAGAAGGAAAAGCATATAAAGTTCAGCGCCCAATATACTATGTTTTTGAAGTTCTGACTCCATCCAAGCAAATATATCCACATTATCAGAAGCTTGTTTATGGGATTTACATGACCACGAAGAAGGTTGCACACCATTTCTCTGATCACTCCATTACAGTCGTTAGTGACGCACCATTGTTAGAAATTCTGAACAACAGAGATGCAACTGGTCGATTGGTAAAGTGGGCGATTGAACTCCTTCCCTTGGATATCAAGTTTGAGGCAAAGAAAGCTATCAAGTCCCAGGCAATAGCAGATTTCCTCGCCGAGTGGGTCGAACAGCAACTACTGACTCAGATTCACTCGGAACATTGGACTATGTTCTTCGATGGATCTAAGATGCTGAATGGTTCTGGTGCTGGAGTAGTATTGGTATCCCCCCGAGGTGACAAGCTCAGCTATGTTCTCCAGAGTCATTTTGATTCCTCCAACAATGAAGCTAAATATGAGGCACTTTTGTACGGGTTGCGTATGGCCATTTCACTCGGCGTCCGTCGCCTCATGGTCTATGGCAACTCGGATTTAATGGTTAATCAAGTAATGAAGGAGTGGGACATCAGAAGCCCGGC
This sequence comes from Triticum dicoccoides, assembly GCF_002162155.2. NCBI lineage: Eukaryota > Viridiplantae > Streptophyta > Magnoliopsida > Poales > Poaceae > Triticum > Triticum dicoccoides. The sequence goes on along the minus strand of NC_041384.1, from coordinate 185,993,766 downwards.
TATGACTGCTATTGTAATGCAGTGAGAAAGTTAGAGAAGAAGTTTGAGGGTTTAGAGCTCCATCACATACCCCGACTGAAAAATCAAGCGGTTGATGATTTGGCAAAGATAGGTTCCAAGAGGGAAGCCATTCCCAGCAATGTGTTATTGGAACATATTCATACACCTTCAGTTCAGGAAGATCCTTTCACTGAAGAGCCCCCACAACCAAATAGTGCCACTGATCCGACTGAAGTTGAAGTCCCAACTGTGGTCGACTTGATCATGGAGGTTTTGGTCATCACTCCTGACTGGACAGTGCCGTACATTGCGTACATTCTTAGGAAGGAACTCCTAGAAGATGAAGAAGAGGCTCGGCAGATTGTCCGTCGATCCAAAGCCTTTACGGTGATAAGAGGACAACTGTTCAGAGAAAGTGTAACTGGAGTCAACCAGAAATGCATAACACCAGAAGAAGGTCGAATGATCCTCAACGACATCCACTCGGGGACCTGTGGTCACCATGCGTCCTCTCGGACCATTGTGGCCAAAGCATACCGAGCAGGGTTTTATTGGCCGCGAGAAAATGAGATGGCGAAAGAAATAGTTGACAAATGTGAAGGTTGCCAGTTTTACTCGAACATGTCTCACAAACCTGCATCAGCCCTAAATACCATTCCACTCGTCTAGCCCTTTGCTGTTTGGGGGTTGGACATGGTCGGACCTCTGAGGACTAGCAGGAGCAGCTTCACATGTGCTCGTGGCAGTCGACAAGTTCACCAAATGGATTGAAGCCAAGCCTATCAAAAATCTTGAAGCCAGTACTACTGTTAGCTTCATCAGAGAATTAACATTCAGATATGGTGTTCCGCACATCATCATCACCGACAATGGATCTAACTTCGATTCTGATGAGTACCGAGCTTTCTGTGCTTCCCAAGGCACTCGAGCTGACTATGCTTCCGTCGCCCATCCCCTGTCGAATGGACAAGCAGAAAGAGCACATGGATTGATTTTCAAAGGACTGAAACCCTGATTGATGCGTGATCTCAAGCATGCAGCAGGCGCCTTGGTCGATGAACTTCCATCAGTGCTTTGGGGATTGAGGACAACTCCAAATCGGTCGACTGGCCGAACTCCATTCTTCTTGGTCTATGGAGCTGAAGCTGTTCTACCGAGTGACTTGCTTCACAATGCACCTCGAGTAAAGCTTTTTTCCGAAGACGAAGCGGAACAGGCTCGGCAAGATGCAGTCGATCTCCTGGAAGAGGAAAGAGAGATGGCCCTGATTCGGTCGACCATTTGTCAGCAAGACATACGTTGATTCCACGCCAGAAACGTGTGGGGTTGAGTATTTCAAGAGGGAGACTTGGTTCTTCGAGTGGATCAGCAGAAACCTCACAAGCTCGCTCCTGCTTGGGAAGGCCCCTTCATTGTCACCAGATTACTCCACAACGGAGCGTACCAACTTTACAATGTCGAGCACAAGAAAGACGAGCCACGCGCTTGGAATGCGGAGCTGCTCCGCCCCTTTTACACTTAAAAGCACTCAGACTGTTGAGATGTAATAAGAAATACCCTCTAGTTTGATTATCAAAGACACAATTTTACAGTCTCCTAAATGATTGTTGTTCCTTTTTTATATGTTCTCAATCCCCTAGTGGGTGCCTCAGATGTTAATCTGTTTCGCCTAAGTTTAAAAAATCCCGTCGAGTGATGAGCAAGTCTCTCACTCAGAGGCTTAGCTGCGAATCCATTTCGCCTAAGTTTGAAAAATCCTGTCGAGTGATGAGCAAGCCTCTCACTCGGAGGCTTAGCTGCGAATCCGTTTTGCCTAAGTTTGAAAAATCCTACCGAGTGGTGAGAAAGCCTCTCACTCGAGGGCTTAGCTGCAGTCCAGTACTCGCCTAAGTTTGAAAAATCCTACCGAGTGGTGAGCAAGCCTCTCACTCGGGGGCTTAGCTGCAGTCCAGTACTCGCCTAAGTTTGAAAAATCCTACCGAGTGCTGAGCAAGCCTCTCACTTGGGTGCTTAGCTACAGCCCAGTACTCGCCTAAGTTTGAAAAATCCTACCAAGTGGTGAGCAAGCCTCTCAC